>NC_028648.1:1148074-1190867 GCF_001406875.1 Solanum pennellii
CCCCCCCCCCCTTATGTTTTGTTTGTTTAATTTTGTGTTGCAATGGAACTGTGAAAGAGATTCTTGAAAAAGGACACAAATAGTATTTTTCATGTATGGAGTAAAGCAAAATACCCTTTAATTGATTTAATCCCAGAAAGATTTAATGGAAGGATAACTAGCAAGGTTTTCATATAGTTTCTAAATTATATCTTAGTTTACTACACTGTGAATAGAAATTACTTACTCCTTAAATAACAGTAAACGATATCAAATCAAATAATGTCATATAAATTAAGACGAAAGAAAGTATTTTCTTTTTTACCAAACATTATCTGATCCCAGTGCTTACCCATTGTTTTGGGCTTTTGGCTTTTTGGAAGTGCCTTTTTATCCTAAGACTCCCAAAACCACTTGCATATATTGCACTATCCAAAGTCCAAACTATGGATCCAAACTTATTTCCTTGATATCATCTCTCCTGTGTATTTGATACGATGAAAGTCATTTATAATATAAAAAATTAGACTTTATTTAGTTCTTTATGTAAATTTAAATATAGAATTTACTATGTGTGTTTTCATTTGTCAATTATACCGTTAGATACGTATAACAAAAGAAAATACTAACATCTTTTATGCCAATTTGGGAAAATGCACAAGTACCCCCTCAACCTATGCCCGAAATCCCAGAGACACACTTATACTATACTAAGGTCCTATTACCCCTGAACTTATTTTATAAGTAATTTTCTACCCCTTTTTAGCTTACGTGGTACTAGTTTGAAAAAAAAAGTCAACCATCGTTGGGCTCACAAGATAATGCCACGTAGGCTAAAAAGGGGTTAAAAATTATTAATAAAATAAGTTCAGGGGGGTAATAGGACCTTAGTATAGTATAAGTGTGTCTCTGAGATTTCGGGCATAGGTTGAGGGGGTACTTGGGCATTATCCCCATTTATTTAGCTACTTTATAGTAGAATCAGAACATATATTAAAAAAAATTAAATTTCAAATCGAAAGTATATATTTAGAAATATTTAACTTTATTAAAAATATAATTGAAAGAAGTTTAGTTTAAATATTTAAATAAAATATTCTGACAAATTTAAAAATCGATGATATATTTAGCTTTTTTAAAAAAAACATAGATTCATGTACCAGCGAACAAAAAATCTAATGAACCGACCACAACAAGAACTTGGATAATCTACAAATACACTAATTTATAATACTACCAAAACTTAAAATATAATAATATAAAAAACTTTATTCTAAAAGTAACAATATATTAATAATATAAAGAACTTTATTCTAAAATCATGTGACTTGAGACATTGGAAATTAGACAAAACCATCAAACATTTTTGTCCAAAATGCCTATAAATTAACTTTCATTCTTTACTAACAAAATCATCAATTTCTTGATAAATTAAGAAGCATTATCATACTATTATTATTATTTGTATAATTTTTGTTTATACAAAATTAAAATGGCCAAGAATGTGAGTTTAGCTTCAATGGATCAAAAACTAGCTATGGCTAAGCGTTGCTCTTATGGTACTTTTCACTTTATTGCTTGTACCTCAACAAAAAAAATATTATTATTTTTTAATTATATGATTAATTTTATTTTTTAAAATGATTGTAAATGCAGAAGGAGTAGTAGCAGGAGCAAAAGCAGCTGTTGTTGCATCTGTTGCTACTGCCATTCCAACAGTAAGATTTACACTTTATATATAAACCTATTTCGATCGTAGTAAGTAGTCGAGTGTTGATGGTTATTATTTTTTTATGGAAAATGGTACCCTACTTTTGGTCTAAGATTAGGGTAGTAAATAGTCGAGCGTTTTTTTTTATTAGGGTAGTACACATATTTCAATTCCTCTTGTTAGCGTTACTGTTATTACTCTCCTGTTATCTTATTTTTTGATTTTATTATTAAATGCTTTTTTTATTCGGTTATCATGGCATAAATTAATAGAAATTAAGATTTTTCTCATCGTGAATATATTAATGAAATTACGAAATTGCCTTTGTTAGGGAATACTTTACCCTTCATTGTGACTTGTCATCGCGCATCCAAATTTGATCAGGCTCTAATATGAGTAACCAGACACCGAGTGGAAAACCAAAAAAAAAATTATAATAGAATATGATTATTTTTAGTTCTATTTCCACTAAACCACTTCACTAGGAAAATGCATGATGAAAAATAGATTCTCGTTGAAATATAGAGAATAACAACTAAACATTTTCTCTTTTCTCGCTAATTCAATCAAATATAATAATTGGAAAATAGGGATTTTTTACTAGCTAGTGATATTATTTGTTGTTGCTACTGTTCCCTCTGATCTCGTTTATTTTAATATTACATCGTTACTACTATATTTCCTCTCATTTTTGTTTTTGGTATGCTTTACTTGAGATAAGAACCTGTCTTTCGAAAACAGTTTCACAAGATAGAAAGAAGATTGTATATGCACTAATACCCTCCCTATCCCCCACCGATATATTAGGATACGTTGTTATTATTATTGAAAAATATTTACCAAACACTAGAAAATGAATTATTATTTTTCGAATATTTTTCGTCGTACCGAACATACAAGGTCTCAAATGTTTATGAAATATACAGTTTGCTATTGGGAAGATGTCACTATGGGCAAGAACATATCTGAATCCAACAGCTAAAGCTCTAATTATCTCAACAGCTGCTGGGATGGCATATTTTGTTGTAGCTGACAAAACTATTCTCAAAATTGCAAGAGAAAACTCCTTTAAACAAAACTAATTAAGGCTCACAAATAAATTAATTTAAGTATTTTAGTGTATATCTAATATTAACATTACCTAATTTATTTTAGGTATCAACCAAAATAAAATAAAAACGGATGGTTGTAACGTATTGTTTCATAATCGTATTATATTATTGTATTGTATTGTATTGTATCATACTGTATTGTCTTAGTGAATATATTATTTGAATAGATTGTATCGTTCCGTTGTTACATAATATCACGCGTCCATAATTTCATGATAAACTTGCAAGAAAATTAGGGCACGCGGTGGAGCTACTGTGAAAAAATAGGGTAAAAGATAAAATAAAATTATATTAAATAACGAGTAAAGATAAAATAAGAACAAAATATTAAGGTAACAATGCCATCATACAAATTTGATTGTTACACAAAATGGGTCTTTTGGTTATTACCTAATAATATATTTAAACAGTAAAATTTAAGTAACAATTAAAACAGACATTGTTTTTGAAATCAACGACATAATACAACGGGTAATAACTAATAACCATCCAAACAAGGTGTGAAGACGCAAACTACAATCCTTTTATCCCTTTGTCACATGGCTCCTCGCTCAATCTGAATCTCAAGTAAATCTATTTCTTGGACCTAATTTAACCTCATACGCAACAACTTTGGTTAACCACTGTCCAAATCACTATCTAGACTATTCATGTTCATATAACCATAAGTATTCATGACAAATAGGGTTGAGTCTAAATATGTAGATGGACCCCACAATATTGTCAATTTGTAAAACATCAATTATCATCAATAATATTTCCACATGCACGTTCTAGATCAGAGAAAAGACATAAAATCACCATTACAGTTATTTTGAATTATTAAAAAGATACATTTATTTTACGGGTGTCCTATTACCCCATTGAATAATTTCACAATAGTATGTATAACTCATTTTCACCCAATACCACTTATACAAAAATATTTGTTAGTCACACGCTAATAGTCGCTTAACACATTTTAAAAGTAATTTTTAATTATTTTTATTTAATTTCTTTGCTTTTCTTTTTCTTTTCCTTTTTTTTTTTCTTCTTTTTTCTGATTCTCTTTCTTCTTCGCCTCAATCTCTGATCTGAGCTTCTGCCATTTCCTTCGTCGCGAAGAACAGTCCCTAAATCCGCTGTTGCGCGACGGAATTTTCCGATAATATTATCAATTATTTATCAAACTACCATCAATTAGTTTATTTATGAAAATAAATATAGTCAAATAATCAAAATCTAAAATCTAATGAATCGACTACAACAAGAACTTCGATATCTGCAAATACACTAATTTATAATATTACCAAAACTTAAAATATAATAATAGAGAAAATGCATAAGTACCCCCAATCTATGCCCAAAATTTCAGACACACACTTATACTATAATGAGGTCTTATAACCCTGAACTTATTTTATAAATAATTTTCTACCCCTTCTCGGCCTACGTGGCACTAGGTTGAAAAAAAATCTCAACACGTATTGGGCCCACAAGATAGTATCACGTCGATCAAAAGGAATAAAAAATTATTGATAAAATAAATTTAGAAAATAATAGGACCTTAATATAATATAGATATCTCTGATTAGAATACCCGTGCATTTTCCTATAATAATATAAAGAACTTCATTCTAAAAGTCACAATATAATAATATTAAGAACTTTATTCTAAAAGCATGTGACTTGGGACATTGGAAATTAGACAAAACCATCAAACATTTTTGTCCAAAGTGCCTATAAATAAACTTTCATTCTTTACTTCACTCACAAAATCATCAATTTCTTGATAAATTAAGAAGCATTATCATATTATTAATTATTATTTGTATAATTTTTTTAATACAAAATTAAAATGGCCAAGAATGTGAGTTTGGCTTCAATGGATCAAAAACTAGCTATGGCTAAGCGTTGTTCTCATGGTACTTTCCCCTTTATTGCTTGTACCTCAACAAAAAAAATATTATTTTATTTTTTTAAAATGATTGTAAATGCAAAAGGAGTAGTAGCAGGAGAGCAAAATCATCTGTTGCTACTGTCATTCCAACAGTAAGATATTTACACAATATATCGTAAGTAGTCGAGTGTTAATAGTTAATTTTTTTTAGGGAAAATGTACAAGTATTCTTCTAAACTATGATCAAAATTCCAGAGACACACCTTAACTATTTTGAGGTCCTATTACCCCCTTGAACTTTTTTTTTTTGTAATTTTATGCACCTTTTTAACTTACGTGGCATCTAAATATCTCCCACGCGCCTCAATAGCGTGGAATCACGAAATATGCCACGTAAGATAAAAGGTGTATAAAATTACAAACAGCATAAGTTCAGGGAGTAATAAGACCTTAGTTTAATTAGATGTGTCTTTCGGATTTTAATCATAATCTAAAAAAAATACTTGTATATTTTCCCTATTTTTATGAAATTGAAAATAGTCGAGTCAAGAACTTACACACTAAATTAACGTAGAAAGCAGCATGACTTGTTCTTATAATGTACTATATTTACTCAAAGCCACATGATTGTATGAATGTGGACCATGAACAAATTAATTATTCACGTTTCAATTAACAATGTGTGGCTGTTTGATCATTCAAAAGCTTTAGTTGATAGAGATTGACATAAAATTTTAGCACATCACTTCACATGTGGGCTTAGATTTCAAATATTCGTGTATTTGATACGATAAAAGTCATTTATACTACGAGAATTAAACTATTTATAATTCTTTACGTGAATTTAGATATAGAATCACTATGTGTGTTTTCATTTGTCAATTATATGGTTAGATTAATCACATAATATATACTCTATGATTTAATTATGGAAAAATGCACAAGTATCCTCCTAGACTATGATCGAAATCTCAGAGACACACTTTAACTATTCTAAGGTTCTATTACTTTCCTGAACTTTCTTTTTTGTAATTTTGTGCACCTTTTTGGCTTACGTGACATTCAAATATTTTCCACACGCCTCAATTGTGTGGAGTCACGGAGTGTGCCAAATAAGACAAAAGGTGTATAAACTTACAAAAAAAAAACAAGTTCAGGGGTGGTAATAGGACCTTAGTTTAGTTAATGTGTGTCTCTGAGATTTTGATCATAGTTTAGGAAAATACTTGTGCATTTCCCTTTAATTATACATATCAATCCCAAACAAAAAACATATGGTAGTTTACTTTACGACTATTGAGGCAAATACTATAATAAAAGAAAATAACATATTTTATGTGGTTAATTTAACTACTTTAATGTTGAATGAGAATATACATATAAAAAAAGTTCAAATTTGAATAGAAAGTATCGGATTGGTAATACTTAGCTTTATTAAAAGGGAAAATGCATAAGTACCCCCAATCTATATCCCGAAATTTCAGAAACACACTTATACTATATTAATGTTATATTACCCCTGAGCTTATTTTATAAATGATTTTCCCCCCCTTTTTTACCTACGTGACACTATCTTAAAAAAATGTCAACACGCGCTGGACCCACAAGATTACCACTTAACTTATTTTATAAATAATTTTCTACTCCTTTTCGGCCTACGCGACACTAACTTGAAAAAAAATGTCAACATGCGCTGGACCCATAATTTTATTTATTATATGCTTTTTTTTAATTCGGTTACCATGACATACACTACTAGAAATTAAGATTTTTCCCACCGTAAATTAATGAAATTTTTGTGCTATATGATTATAGCTGCTGGGATGGCATATTTTGTTGTAGCTGACAAAACTATTCTCAAAACAGCAAGGCAAAACTCTTTCAAATAGGCCTAATTAAGGCTCACAAATAAATTAATTATTTTAGAGTATATCTAATATATTAACATTACCTAATTTCTATTTAGGTATTGAAGGGTTGTTATGTATTGTTTTATAATCGTATTGATGTGTTGTATTGTATCATACTATATTGTCTTAGTAAATACAATATATGAATAGATTTTATTGTTCTTTGTTGTTACATAATATCACGCATTCATAATTTGATGATAAACATGCAAGAAAATTAGGACACGAGGTGGAGGGCTAATGTGAGAAAGTGGGGTAAAGGATAAAATACAATTATATTAAATAATGAGTAAAGACAAAATTAGAAAAAATTATTAAGGCAACAACGCAATCACATAAATTCGACTGTTACACAAAATGGGTCATTTGGTTATTACTTAATAGTAAATTTAAACAATAAGATTTAAGTAACAAACAAAACAAACATTGTATTTGAACTAATATTATAAATACAAACATTGTATTTATAAGGAACAATAAATAAATAATAATTCCTTGAATATAATAAATTTTAACTCTTTGAAAAATGACTAATTAATTGCAAAGGTAAATTAAAAACTAAGTGATAAATTATATTATAATTTTTTGGGAAAATGCACAAGTACCCCCTAGACTATGACCGAAATTTCAGAGACACACCTTAACTATACTAAGGTCCTATTATCCTCTGAACTTATTTTTTTGGAATTTTGTGCACCTTTTGTCTTACATGGCACACTCTGTGATTCCGCGCAATTGAGGCACGTGGAAAATATTTAGATGCTACATAAGCCAAAAAGGTGCACAAAAGTACAAAAAGAATAAGTTTAGGGAGGTACTAGAACCTTAGTTTAGTTAAGGTGTGTTTTGGAAATTTTGATCATAATCTAGAAGGTACTTGTGCATTTTCCCTAATTTTTCAATTTACTGTACAAGTAAAAACAAATATTTATTTTTAATATATATAATAGACAAATAAAAATAAACCGGAGAGTATTCACAAATTGGCTTGAGCCTAATTATGTGGATGGACCCCACAATATTGTCAATAATTAAAACCTCTAAATCATCATGAGTAGTATCTCCACATGTTCTTGATCATTATAAATAGGAATTGAGTCATCATATGCTTCATTGTATTAGTAAGTTGGAAAAAACTTGAATTTGCAACTTGGCATTATATACTACTGTTTAGTAATACTTTTTCTCCACAATATTTTGTCAATTTTTAATATGCATTATACTTTTGTCTATACAAAGTTTTTGACCTAACTCATGTTTGTTCATACATTTCCATTACCAAACAGCTTTTGTAACTCCTTGTGAAAAATGGAGTTGTGTACACAAACCGTTGCAGCGGATCATGAAGTTATAATTACACGTCGCTCTGGTAGTCATCATCCTACTTTATGGGGTGACCATTTTCTTGCCTATGCTGATCTTCCGGTAAATAAATATTTTTTATACTATCGATATAAAAAAAAAATCATATGATGACTAATGTATTAATTTGCAAATAGGGAGCCAATGAAGGGGAAGAGAAGCAACATGAAGACCTAAAAGAAGAAGTGAGAAAGATGCTAGTGATGGCTCCTTCAAATTCTTTGGAAAAACTTGAACTTATCAACACAATTCAATGTCTTGGTTTAGCTTATCATTTTCAAAGTGAGATTGATGAATCATTGAGTTACATGTACACTCATTATGAAGAATATTCGATTGGTGATCTTCATGCTATGGCTCTATGCTTTCGATTACTTAGGCAACAAGGTTATTATGTCTCATGTGGTAAGTATCATTCAAATTTAAAAAAAAAAACAACAATTTTTTCTTTCAGCCTCACCATCTGACCCGCCTTGAGACCCAAGATTCAACTTGGACTCAAGGTCGGGGTCAGTAGTCAGGATTTGGGTCGTAGATTGAGAAGTTGAGTTCTCGAGTCAAGATTGGTAGTAGGAAGTTCATGATATTGGCTCGAGGTCAGGAGTAGGAAGTCGGGTCCTGGGACTCAACTCTCAACCCTGACCAGGACCTGACATCAACTCTTGATCTTGGTCGGTGCTTGACTCCTGACCCATGACCCCAACCTAAGACTTGAGTCCTAGCCCCTTATTTAGACCCGGGGATCCAACCCAAGACCTGATCCTAACCCACACTCGAAATTTGCATCCTTGCTAAAGGGTGGGGATTCAGGTCCGGTATCATAGTATTTGTTCATATTATATACCTAAATGTTTGTGGGATAATAAATGTTGAAGCAGATGCATTTAAGAAGTTCACTAATGACCAAGGAAATTTCAAGGAAGAATTGGTTAAGGATGTAGAAGGAATGTTGAGCTTATATGAGGCAGCACAATTCAGAGTACATGGAGAACAAATTCTTGATGAAGCACTCAATTTCACCATTACTAAATTGAAACAAATTTTGCCTAAATTGAGCAACTCCCAACTTGCACAACAAATCACAAATGCACTCAAGTTTCCAATTAAAGATGGCATTGTGAGGGTAGAAACAAGAAAATACATATCATTTTACCAACAAAATCAAAATCACAATCAAGTCTTACTAAACTTTGCCAAACTAGACTTCAACATCTTGCAAACATTGCATCAAAAGGAGCTATCTGATATGACAAGGTATATATCTTAACCTTTGGTGAAAAGTTAAAATACTTACTTGAGGAGTCTTTATACTATGTTCCCACTTCAAATTTATACAAGTGGATATCTGAAGTTGTCTCGAATTCTCAAACAAACACATTAATTATGCGGACGTCCTATTACCCCTAAACAATTTTGAAGTAATATAAATAAAGTGATGTAATAATATCACTTCAAGTTTGTTTTGAGGTAATAAGACGTTTGCACAGTTAAAGTCATGTCTTTTTGAAAATTCAGAACAACTTATTCAGATGTTACTCTATGTCTTCTCTCTTTAAGTAAATATTCTTTTCTTTTATATATCAGTTAAGCGCGCCTACTGACGAAACACATGTACAATTTGTTGTAGGTGGTGGAAAAAGATGGAATTAGTGAACACATTACCTTATGCAAGAGACAGATTGGTAGAGTGTTACTTTTGGTGTTTAGGCACCTATTTTGAGCCTCAGTATAGCGTTGCAAGGAAAATATTGACAAAAATTTCATTCTTCATTTCAATTATTGATGACACATATGATATTTATGGGAAACTAGATGAACTTACTCTATTCACTCAGGCAATTGAAAGGTAATAATTTTTTTTGTTATGTTTTTATATAGGAAAAATGCACAAGTACCCCCTCAATCTATGCCCGAAATCTCAGAGACACACTTATACTATACTGAGGTCCTATTACCCCCTGAACTTATTTTATAAGTAATTTTCTACCCCTTTTCAGCCTTCGTGGCACTAGCTTGAAAGAAAAAGTCAACCAACGTTGGGCCCAGAAGATAGTGTCACATAGGCCGAAAAGGGGTAGAAAATTATTAATAAAATAAGTTAAGAGGGTAATAGGACCTTAGTATAATATAAGTGTGTCTCTGAGATTTCGATCATAGGCTGAGGGGGTACTTGTGCATTATCCCTTTTATATATATATTGATAGCTCACAACATTTTTATAATTGTTCTTATGTAGGTGGAATATTGATGCTTCAGAACAGTTACCATTATATATGAAGATTATTTACCGTGATCTTTTAGACGTTTATGATGAAATTGAGAAAGAGTTGGCAAATGAAAACAAGTCATTTCTAGTCAATTATTCCATAAATGAGGTACTTAATTTTATTAAAGGAGTAGCAAATAACATATACTACTAAAATTGATTATCAATAATAACCGTTAAGATTTGACCAAAAAAATAATATTGAAATCAGTTAGAAACAAGGTGATAAAATCATGCACGTGAGTTTCACAAGTTATATTTTGCTCAAAAGCAAACATTTTTACATTGTAGAATAATCAAAAATTTGAGATTACCAAAAATAAAAGTAGGAAATCAAATTCTAAGTCAAAGACTTTATATACAAAAAATGGTATTAATATGATTATTTTAATTTACTATTGGGTTATCGGTTAACCTGTTAAGAAAAACCTCAAATCATTAAGAACCGATAACCCGATAACAAAAAAGTCAAAATTGTTATCAAAACCGCTAATAAACCAATAACCCAACACTCATAACCAATAAAAAAAAATTCAATTTGAGTTATTGATTCAGATTTGAGTTTAAACCAACGTAGCTCTATTTAGGGGTGTTTGTGGTTCGATTTGGATCGGTTATTGATTAAAATAAAAAATAAACCAATCTAATCGGTTTTTTAAATTCCTAAAACCAAACCAAATCAAACGAAAAAAATAACCATCGGTTTGGTTATTGTCAGTTTGGTTCAGTTTTTTTGGTTTATTCAGTTTGAAAGTAATAATTTTTTGAAGGACGTACGAATCTTGATAGACACAAACACCAAGTACATGAACAATCTATAGAAAACTAATGTCAGTTCAGTCAAGCAATTAAACAATATTAGAGTTATCATTACACGAACAAAGTGATTCATTTAAAAGAAAGTGTGACTATTTTATGTGAAGTACAATAGGTAAAGATTATAATGGATTTTGATGGACTTGTATTTGAGATAGTTATACTTGGGCTAAAGTGTTAGGCTTGAGAAAATGATAAGTTAAAAGACTTAAGTTAATAAAAATTTAACAAAATATTTTTAAGGGAAAATGCATAAGTAACATTTAACCTATGCTCGAAATTCCAGAGACACACTTATACTATACTAAGGTCCTATTACCTCCCTGAACTTATTTTACAAATAATTTCTACCCCTTTTCGGCTTACGTAACACTAGCTTGAAAAAAAATGTCAACACACATTAGGCCCACAAGATAGTATCACGTAGGCCTAAAAAGGGGTAGAAAATTATATATAAAATAAGTCGACGGGGTAATAGGACCTGAATATAGTATAAATGTGTCTCTAAGAATTCAGACATAGGTTGAGGGGGTACTTGTACATTTTTCCTATTTTTAATTTACTTATGAATAATATATAAATAATTATAAAATTTATATATCTAATTTATCGATTCGGTTTGATTATTTCTGCGGTTGTTTTTTAGTAAAACCAAAACCAAACCAAATAGTATCGGTTTTCAAAATTTAAAAAACAAATCTAATCAAACTAAATCAAATATCAATTTTTTTTAATCAATTTGATTCAGAATACGATTTGATTTGGTTGTTAACCATAACCAAGAACAACCCTAGTTCTATTATAGCTTATCTCATTTTAACTTTCCAAATACTTTATTTATTTTTTCAGATGAAAAAGGTAGTAAGGGGTTACCTTCAAGAGGCAAAATGGTATTATGGAAAGAAAGTACCAAAAATGGAGCAATATATGAAGAATGCAATTTCAACAAGTGCTTACATATTGCTAACAACTACTTCTTGGTTAGCATTGGGAAATGTTGCAACTAAAGATGTATTTGATTGGGTAGCAACTGAACCACCAATAGTTGTTGCTTCTTGTCACATTATAAGATTACTCAATGATCTTGTATCACATGAGGTAAATATGCATATATCTCAATTTATCTACTATTATTTACTTGACTAAAAAGACTTTTTGAAACTTATACTCTCTTCGTTTCACAAAGAATGATATAGTTTGACTTAACACGAAGTTTAAGAAAATATAGAAGACTTTTGATCACGTGGTTCAAAATTAAAGTCATGTCAAATGTACAAAATTGTCCTTTAATCTTGTTGTCTTAAACATGCCACGTGGAAAGTTGTTACCAAAAAAGGACGTCATTCTTTTTTAAAGTATAAAATAAGTCATAGAAATTTGTGCAACTATAAATCATAAATCTTTTGACTCATTCTTAGAAACTCATGCATTTATTTGTCTCTAATTGTTCTTTTTAATTTATGTTAGGAAGAACAAAAACGAGGAAATGCGGCTTCTGCTGTTGAATGTTATATGAAAGAATATAGCGTTACAAAGGAAGAAGCACACGTAAAAATAAGAGATATAATAGAAAATTATTGGAAGGATTTGAATGAAGAATACTTTAAAGTAGATATGATTATTATACCAAGAGTTTTGCTCATGTGTGTAATTAATCTTACAAGAGTGGCTGAGTTCATATATAAAGATGAAGATGCTTATACTTTCTCCAAAAATAACTTGAAAGATGTCATCTCTGATATACTAGTTGATCCTATTATATAGACCAATGACAACAAGAAAAAGAAGAATCATTTGTTCGGGGCTGATGTTTTCGTTCAATAAAACTATGGGATTGTAATTACGTTGTATGTTGAGTTACGACTTTCTGAGATAATAACTGTTAGTTGAGTGAGCGTGTCAGAGATTAACTCGCTTTTCTCAAACAGTGTAATATCTTTACAGAAAAAGTATTTGGCAAAATTTGTGTATATAACTACTGATAGTACCTTGAGAGCATTCTGGCTATGAACTTAACCATCCACTCTGCTTGATCTTTATCAGTTCACCAATAGTCTAAACACGAGCAAGAACCGTTTTTGAAATGGTGAAATCGATTCCTGTCTCTTGCAATGATCTCCCTGTTAAATATCTTCGATATCATCTTCGTGGCTTCATGACAATTGCCACACACTCTAAGGTTCTTAACAATTCTCAGAGTTGTCCCTGGCTCTGTGCTGATTAATCCAAAGGCAATCGCCAACTTCTCGCTATGTTGATTTAGTTTTTCTTCCTTCCACTCCTCATCCATTTCATAATGTACCTCTGATGTATCTGGAACATGGCCAGCCATTTCCAATAGCCTATCGACTTCATCCAACATCTTATAAATCTCGTTGCTTTGCTGATGTGTTCTATCACTAACAAGAAACTCGTGGACTACTCTATCAATCTCAATGGAGGTACAACCAGGAACTTTCTTCATTCCTTGATCATTTAAAAAAGTTCTTATTGATGCTACTTTGTCCCAATTTCCAGCACCGGCATAGATGTTGGATAAGAGTACATAAGCACCAGGATTCTCGGGTTCTAGTTTAAATAAGTTCTTGGCAGCATATTCACCCAACTCAAGATTCTTGTGGATTCTACAAGAACCTAGCAAGGAACCCCATATTGCACCATCGGGTTTAATCTCCATGCTTTCGATCATGTTCATTGCTTCATCGAATTGGCCTGCTCGTCCTAGAAGGTCAATCATACATCCATAATGCTGCAACTTTGGTGTGTACTTGTAGCTTTGGATCATGGTATTAAAATATTCTCGACCAAGATCCACTAAACCAGCGTGATTGCAAGCTGATAAAACACTAACGAATGTTATATCATCTGGCTTCATTCCTTCCTCTGTCATTTTACGGAAAAGCTCCAGAGCTTCATATGCATCACCATGCATTGCTAGCCCTGAGATCATCACATTATACGAAGCTAAAGTTTTCGTTCTCATTCCCTGAAAGACTTGTTTTGCTGCTGCGATGGCTCCACATTTTGCATACATATTTATCAGACTAGTCCATAGAGAAGTGTTTTGTAAGTGTTGATAATGCTTGTCAATATAGACATGTATCCACTTACCAAGATCTAGAGCACCTAAATGTGCACAAGCTGGAAGGATGCTCAACAATGTAATATCATTAGGATCGATAACTTCTTGCTGCATTCGATGAAAAACAGCCAATGCATCTTTGTAATAGCCAGAATGTGTATAACCCCCAATCATAACATTCCACGACACGAGATCTTTCTCCTCTAGACCCTCGAATAACACCCTAGCCGTCTTCACATCACCACATTTTGAGTACATATCAATAAGTGCATTAACAAGACGAATATTCAAACCAAGTCCGTGATCTTCAATCCATGATCTCACCCAATTCCCCAATTTAAGTTCACCTACACGTGCACACGCAGATAGAACACTCAACAACGTGCTCACCGAAGGTTCCACATTCACATTTCTCATCTCCTCAAACAACACCAAGGCCTCCTCAAACCGTCCCACCTGAGCATACCCCGAAATCATCGCATTCCACGAAACAACATCTCTCACAGGCATTTCATCAAACAGTTCCCGAGCATCACCGACACGTCCCTTCAACGCATACCCATTAATCAATGCCGTAAACGACACAGCATCTCTGTTAGAACTTTTATCAAACACCAATCTTGCATCATCCATTTCACCATTTTGAGCATACATATTGATAAGTGAAGCATGTACATAAACATCAGTCATCAACCCAAGCTTAAAAACATGTCCATGAATCATTTTCCCCATCTGGGTATCCATTATTTTCGCACAAGATTTAAAAAGAAACGGAAATGTAAACGAATTCGGTTTATTACCCGAAAAAAGCAATTTTTCATAGAAATCAATAGCGAAACTGGGAGATGAACTCAATGAATATCCTCTAATTATCATGTTATACATAACGTGATTAGGGTCATCAGTAGAATTAAAGATTGATAAAGCATATGAGAAATCTCCATATGGATTAGTGACACAAAATTCAAGTAATTTGCTTAGTGCAAATTGGGTATTGTGTAAACCAAATTTGATGAAATGGGTATGAACTTTCTTGAAATCTTCCATGTTTTTGCATTTGGATAGGAGGGAAAAAGATGGATGAGTTTGAAGGAGTTTGTAAGGGGGATCTGAGTTTGGGAGAAAGTGGAGGATAGTGATAGGTAAAGAGAGTGTCATTGTTTTGTGTTCTAATTTGATAAGTGTACAAGATAATATGGGGATAAAGGTCCAATCTTTGAAATTTGGCCCCAAAAAATCTTACATGTTATGATGCTATTTGCAAATGGGACTTGAGGAGTTGATGTGGGGTCGGGTCGTGCCTGGATGGCGTACATCCTAGTGTAAGGTATGAGACTTGAGTCTCGCGTTGGTTAAATTCTGGGAGTTGATGTGGGGTTCGTGCCTTGGATGTTGCATAGCCTACTATAAGGTATGAGACTTGAGTCTCACGTTGGTTAAATTGTGGGAGCTGATGTGGGGTTTGTGCCTTGGATGTCGCATAGCCTACTATAAGGTTTGAGACTTGAGTTTCATATTGGTTAAGTTGTGGGAGTTGATGTGGGGTTCGTGCCTTGTAATGACACACATCCTACTGTAAGGTATTGGACTTGAGTCTCTCACAATGGTGTAATTGGGGAGCTGATGTGGGGTCGTGCCTTGGATATCGCATGGCCTACTATAAGGTTTGAGACTTGAGTCTCACATTGGTTAGATTGGGGAGCTGATGTGAAGTAGTGCCTTGGATGGCGCATAGCGTATACATGGTCTGAGACTTGAATCTCACATTGGTTAATTGGCGAGTTGATGTGGGGTTACACCTTTGATAGCACACATCCTACTGCAAAGTATGGGACTTGAGTCTCTTATTGGTTAAACGGGAAGCTGATATGGGGCTTATAAAGTCTCGGGCTCTACCACTTCAATGATTGATTTTAGGGTGTGGTTCTTCTGGGATGTATCTTTCCCGGTGCAAATACCCTTCACTATCCTGTCCTCACTAGGTGGGTGGGTAGGGGTGTGTGTGTGTGTTCAAGAGCATGGAATCCTGTTACAGCTTAGATGGGAAGTTTGGCTTACATTCCAGCTGATATATGTCCTTTGGTGCAAATACATGTCAATGTTTTCATTAGTTTGATGTAAATATAGGGTGCGGATAATGATTTTCTCCCTTCACTGTCCTGCCCCACTATGTGGAGGTGTTTCAAGATCAATGAATCGTCAGCGTGACAGCTTAGAGAGGCAGTTTTGGCTTCCATTTCAGCTGTTATATGTCCTTTGGTAACTAAGATCTAACCAAGGGATGATGAGGAGATATATCTTAAGAAATCAACAATTCCTTTTTGCAAATGAAATCCTAGAACAAAAGATGCGAAGGTATCTTAATGATCAGTTAAGAACAATCGAAATTGAGATAAGCATAAAAAGTGCACAGGTGTAACAGACGAATCGGATGAAAAAAATGGATTTTTTTTTCTGAAGTATACAACCTATGCATGAACATTATGGGAGTTTGTTCAGTATGCTCAGAAAGAATATAGATGTAGGTGTCTTTAAGAATATATTCTTGTTTTGTCAAGCTGCAGCCTTTTGCAATTGGCTCAAAAGTAGTTCTGCTACACAATATTTGTTCTATTACAAAGTATTTGACTAAAATTTGTTATATTTTTCAGGTTCTGTATGGGAAGTGGAGGTATAAGTAGCATTGGAACTGTAAGTGTCAAAAACATACTTGAACTATCATTTTTTTCGTGAGTTTCACACCCCAACAATTAGTTGTTCCTTTTCCTACTTGAACGAAAGTGATAGTTTAGGTAGGATAAGGGAACAATCGATAGTTGAGGTATGTTTTAATACATAGATGGTGATAGTTCAGTTAGGGAAAGGGAACGAATAATAGTTGAGGTGTGAAACTCGTGAAGGAATGATAGTTCAGGTTCTATAGATCCTTGCTTATGAATCATCAAATGAAGTTTTCCGGTCCTAATTTGTTGAGCCAAAGGAACCACAAAACCTCTGCAAAAGGATTACTCTTATTGTGTTGTAGTGAAACATAAGCTGAACGGACATAGAGGAGATTCAAAATTTAAACGTAATGGGTTTAGCCTTTAAGGTTCTTAGCACCTAACTCATTATACTTCCGATATTATGGATTGTAGTGATTTTTCGCATATATATTTGTGCTCCTTGTCGAAAATATAAGGTCCAGATGATCCCTTTGTCCAAAGGCTGCATCTGCCTCTTTAGATGACAGAAGGGCATTCAGAGAGATATATTACTTGGCTTCTGATATAAATGAGGCAATAACTAACAGTTGAGATTAGATTGAGAATGTTCAAAAGAATAACTATATGGGAGTTGCTTGCCACTTATAACCATAATTGTGGAGCATCTGCGAGAAGTCAAAAGACAAAAGCGCGTGGCACCAGAGGTGGATGAAGTGTTTAGTCAAGCCATAATACAAAAACAGATACTGATACTCGACCTCATCTGGCTAGTAAACACTCAAACTTCGAGTATGCACATTTAGACACCTTAACTCACTCAACTGTGTCAGATGAAAACTCTAACTTACAAAATGATCATCTAGACAACCAGAATCTTGGATCCGTCTATACCAGACTTAACTTTAATATTCTTGCAGATGTGGCTACTTGATGCTGCATTGGTTAAAAGGTTCTCAGTGAGTTAACTTTTTCAAAATGCTGTTTAGTCCAGCGACTCGACCAAAAATATCCAAGTGAACTCATTCCTATATGGCTATTTTGATGCTGAATACCAATAAGAAAACAAGTAATTGTGGGCACTACAAAGGGCTAAGCCAATATTATTTTTTTTTTTTGGCTTTCTGTGATTCTTTTTTTACCACTACTAATCGATCTTTCGGACCTTTATTCTGATGAGATTTAAGAGAGTGTCAACACATTTTTTTGTCAAATAGAGATCATGCTAAAAGTAGTGGGAACCTCAGCTAAAACCATTCTATGCATTCTTTGGCTATAATGAAAACATCCAGAGAGGGACAGGGCATCTATAATCATTCTTCTTGATTTTATCGTCACTATCATCAATATCATTATTACTCGAAGAGTTGTTTTCCTTTTCAAAATCAACTTAGTTGTATAGATAAGAAGAATATATGTTAATTAATCACTATTAGCTTAAACTTACCTTCTGACAGCACAATAGGAATATGCAGCATTCAAAAGCAACGGCTAGTTTTATCATTTGCCGTTAAGATGTAGATTCTGGTAAGTATTATTGATGAGGAGGATTGGCCCCCTTTACAGAATGGTCACATATAAAGAATAAAGGATGAAGCTTTGTCTGAGGTTTTCTTATCCAGAATATTCATGCTGTCTGGTTAAAAATAGTGATTAGGATTCCTCCTTATCAAATCCTATGTCTACACGCGAGCTTCTATGCTTACGTGGAATCAGCTGTGGATGCCATGTCAGCATTTGTGGCCTCGATAATTGTTATTGGTTCGATGTGTGGAAACAAACTCTTGCAGAAATGCAGGATAAGACTGCGTACACTGTATTGTTAAGGCATGGGAACCAAGTCAAAAGTTATAGAATAACCTTACACTATATTGTTTATGGTCAAAGATGGTTAACCTTTCCAATTCTCATCTGCAACTACAGGGCATCAAATTCATATAATTTGAGTCTCGTACAATGCATCACTTTCAGAATCTTCAGAGAATATTGATGATTTCTTTACTAATGAAAAACGATGATAAACGCCATATGATGATCCTCAGGTACCTGTCATTGAAGGAGGTATTTCTACTCAAGTTGATACATTCAATACTGTCAGGAATAATGTAACTCTTATGTTTTGTTCCTAATTCATGTATCATCTGTTTGCGCCGATAAATTGTATCATAGGAATAATGTAACTCTCATGTTTTGTTCCGAAGTCATGTATCATCTGTCTACGCTGATAAAACTGTTTTTTTTTATATTCTTAGCAATCTACTGATGACAAGCATATTATGCTTTCCAAGTAGAGATAAAGGCCTAAATGTGTGATTAAGAGCTATAATTTTGTCCAATACAGACACGTAAACGCGGACATGACATGTACAGGAGATGAAAAGAAGTTCACTTTTGAATTATTAAGAAGAATATAACACAAAAGAAGAATAGAACTCAACTTATGCATTATGAGGGAATTGATTCTCTGGTAGTAATTGTTACAGTGTTTGCCCTTTGGAACCTGGACCATTTTCCACCTGAACGATATAAGCCTTCGTTTAAGGCAAATGCTTCCATCTGTAATGTGGATTACACATGTTTATCTATAGTGTAAGTGTGCTCAATCCATATCATCTCGAGGGGCCATCGATCTTAGCAACAGCATACGTTGAAATAACCCCACCTTTCATATAACATCTTCCCCTCATAACACCTACTAGAAATGGATATAGAACAAAGAATAATATTTTGAGAAACACTTTACTAGTAGAATAATGGACCGGGGACGGGTAAGGAGGGGAATTTATTATGTTTTTGCAAGAAAATACTGCTTCACATGCATGAATTTGACAGTTGAGAACTTTAGAGAGCCATACCTCTATACTCGTGAAGGAAGAAAAGTAAGAGGTTTATCCAATTCCCTTTTGGAAAATTTTCGATATCTTGTGGATCCCATTTAAGGAAACCGTCTTACGCTTACAACAGATCAAAAAGAAAACCTTTGGGGCCCCAATAGTGAGTTCTTCCAACTATATAAACCTCCTCAAATCATTCATCAAACTTACCAACTCCAGCAAGTCATTTCTTGAGCTTCAAGCTTACGTGTACTCGAGAAGCTCAGTTCTTCATATCCTTCACTTCTTTGAGGTGAGGCATTCGTTATGTTTTTTTCACTTGTGTCGTTCATTTTATCATCTCTGAAAGTAAATTGCAATAAATATAATTCAATTTTGAATGCAAGTTCTTGAAATATTATGCTTTCAATAGAAAGTTAACGTTCTGCGAGTTTCTTCCTAGAATGACATAAATGTCAAAGTGTAAGTGCTTCTTGCTTGTGTACAGTATTTCGAATGCCTAAAAAGTTGATAGACAATAAGATGTCTCGATTGTTTTCTCATGCCTCTTAAGAAGGCGTATTTTGCTTCCCATATGTAAAATTTTGTTTTCATAATCTTTTCATGTTTACTGATTCAGATTTCAATACAGAAAATGAGCAGAGATGGAGATTGGATGTGTGCTGCATGCCAACACCTAAATTTCAAGAAACGGGATGCATGTCAACGATGCAGCTGCCCAAAATACGCATCACCGGCTGATGTTGCCATGTATGGACTAAACAAAACTGAAGTCTTGGCTGGAGACTGGTATTGCGGTGGTATGAACTGTGGTTCTCACAACTACGCAAGCAGAACAAGCTGCTATCGCTGTGGTGCCATAAAAAGTGATTATTATGGCATCGGAGCAGGAATGATGGCACCGACAGGTTATGGATATGATTCAAGTGCTCTTCCTGGTTGGAAAAGTGGTGATTGGATTTGCAGCAGGTTAGTTCATTTTTACTTCAAACAAGTAGAATCGGCTATATGAAACCTCACTGTTTTTATATCCCGGTCCAATATCAACTGACTTGCTCTATAACTGACACGACTTCCTTCTTGATCGACAGATTAGGATGTGGTATGCACAACTACGCCAGTAGAGCAGAATGTTATAAGTGCAAGACACCTAGGGATTTCGGTGAGCCATCTTCCTTCTGATTCTGGTACTGCATCATCGACATTTTGCTTTCCGACACCATTTATCATTTACTAACATTTCTGTTCATTTCTCTGTTGTTTCAGGAGGTGACATGAGAGAAAGTGAATTATATTGAGGGACGTGGCAACACTAAGTTACTATTGAAGATTTAGCCTTCAAACAACCCTTCTTCACTCTTGTTTTTAGTTTTTTTCTTTTTTCTTTCTTTAGATTAGTCTCTTGAAGAAGGGTTTAATTTCTAACTGCATTGTAACTGTGCAATTGTTATAATGAAGACGTTCCTTCAGATTTTGCGTCTTATCGTCTTTCATTTTAAGGATCACAGCAAGAAAAAAACAAGAGAAATACATTAGGATCAGATATTAGATTCATAGAATCTTTGAGTGGTTTCATTCCTTTAAGCATCAACTCTCAATTATTACACAGATAAGAACCAGATGCTTTACTTTTATAATTGAGCCAATTTCACCTTTTCTCTTTCCTTTCCTCCCTCAAGTTTCCATTTTCGTTTCAACTCGATGCTAATGTGAAGCATTTTCAAGATAAACATCCTATCATCGTTGAGCTAAGTACATACAATTTCAACACAACTAATTAGTCGAAACCACATTTGAGGGCTCTTAAGTTCAATGCAACTTAAGAGACAACAATGAGCCAAGAACTTCTAAAAGGCATGTAGAAGTGAATAGCGCGTAGTTGTGGTCAAAGCTTGGATTTTGGCGATAAGCTAGTAGTAAGATTGGCTACATCAAAGTTCGAATTAAAAGAGCATTCTTTTAGGGTGGAATTGTTGAAGATATAATTAAGTTATTAAACTCTAACAGTTTAAACTTTTAGATAAAATGGTCACACAGGTCAACAATATGGTATCAGAGCATACATTGATTCTGAGTTCAAGTAAATTCCATGTGATTAGACCATGAAAATAATCAAACTTGAATGTGATTAGACCATGAAAATAATCAAACTTGAATGTGATTATACCATGAAAACACTATCTTAGGAATTTTGTGGAGGGTGGTGGTGAAAGCCTAAAGGAGCAATGGCGCATTCAACCACGAACAAGGGTGAATGTGTGTGTGTGAGAGAGAGAGAGAGAGATCTCGCGCATAAAACAAGCATATCTAGAGTTATATATACATCTCAAAACTCTCTATTCTCAGTTTAGAACCTACAACGTCTAAATTATAGATCGACCACTCAAACTAGAAATAGTTGAGAACTCATAACTAGAAAAATTCTGGATCCGCCACTGCTGAGAGCTGAAGTTCATTGCATGGCAGGGGTAGAAAGACCTATCTCTGTCCCTCCGCCCTATAACAAGTCTACACATTCTTCATCCACCAACGTCTAGATTTTATATTCCTTTTTTTTATCGAGACAAGTGTCTTAGTTCATGTGAAGCAATTTCAATTCCTTGACATATCTCTTGTGGTCCAGACAGCCAGAACCAATTCCCTCCAAGTTTACTCGATTTTTCTCCAATCGAGAAAGAAATTTCAAATTATCGAAGAATATTTAGGAAAAGATAGATTTTAGCATCATATGCATTTGTCAAACCATATCTCTATACCAAACTAGTGCTGCAAATAACACAAATCTAACAGTTGACAACTTTTATATCTTGTAGATCCTGTCGAAAGCTCACAACAGATCAAAAAGGAAACTTTTCGGCTTTAATAGTGAGATCTAACAACTATATAAACCTCCCTAACCATTCATCAAAATTATCAGCACCAGCACACCATTTCTTGAGCTTCAAATTCTACGTCTATATGAGATACTCAGTACTCAATTCCTTCATTTCTTTTTTAGGTGAAGCGTCGGTCATATCCTTTCCTTGTGTAGTTCATTTACTTATCTTACATTGGAACTAAACTTCCTCTTTTTGCAGCTTCCACACACACAAAAAAAAAAGCTGATGTCTTTGATGCAAGTTTAATGTGCCGCGGAGTTTCCTTTTAGAATGAAATAACTGTACTTCTCAGTAATGAAAGTTTGTTCACTTTCAAGTTTCAAAAACTGTTTTTGTTGGGTGGTTTAATGATAATACGCCCTCCGTTTCATCTGTTTATCTTATGTTCCTTTATAAGTCTGTTAAATAGAAGAACGTACCTTTCCTCTTTTGGTAACTCTTTAATTCTTACTTTCCGCAAAGCATACGCGAGATTAAAGGACATTTCGATACGTTCTACATATCTTTAGCTTTCTTTACTTTCTTAAACACAGCGTAAAGTCAAAAACCAGACAAAGATATTGAAACGGAGTGAGTATTCTGTAGCTTTAATAAATGTGAAGGGTTATGTTTAACTTATGTACAGAAGGATCAGATATTAGATTCACAGAACTAAATTAGTTCCTTTAAGCATCAACTCCCAATTATTACAGAAATAAGAATCTGATGCTTGACTTTTATAAGTGAGCCAAAATGAAGTAACTCATATTCCACCTTTCCTCTTCTTCTTTTTTTCTTCAACTCTCAAAACTCATTTCCATTTCCATACTAATCTGCAACATTTTCAATGTTAGGCCGATAATCGATCTAGCATTATGCTTGGCTACATCAACGTGCAAAGGCGGTCACACTCAACACGAGTAATCTTATATACATGGAAGTACATTCACATTTAGGAGTACAAACCTCATTACGAGAAGACTAGGCAGATCTATGTAACTACGTTTTGCTCGAAGTATATATAAAGAATGAAAATAAATTGTATGCATGTACTATCGTTTTTTGGGGAGAAAAGCAACCCCAACCAGAAGTGAACTAACCATATGTATGCAAGTGAAAAGGCACTAACATGTAAACAAATATTATACTTCAAACCAACAGTTCCAAAAATGCAACGTAACCAACGAGAAGGAACTTAAAGATAAAGTCTTTCTCAAGTTTAAATCATGAATCTGCCTCTCCATGCAGGAATAATCCATTATTTCGGAAAGTTTCACATTCCATGCAACTTAACTTAGACAAGTGTCTCAGCTCATGTGAAGTAGTTTCGTTTCATGGCATATCTCCTGTGGACCAGACAGCCAGAACCAATTCATGTTAACCATGTCTTTCTTTCAAATATCTCTGTCAATAAAAGTCAATTTCCGTTTAAAAATCACTGTTTTAGTCCGTGTAATTAAGATTCTATTCCCTAAATTTTCTATATTGCGAAAGAAAGTTCAAATTATTGAAGAATATTTAGGAAAAGTGAGATGTTAGCATTAAATGCATGAATTTAACAGTTGACAACTTTTGAAAAACATATATCTGTACACTCAAGAAGGAAGGTTTATCCAAGTATTTTTTTTTTGTTCTATCTTGTGGATCCCATTTAAGGAAACTGTCTAAAGATCAAATAGGAAAACTTTGGGTCCCCAATAGTGAGATTTTCCAACTATATAAACCTCCCAAACCATTCATCAAAATCTACCAACTCCAGCAAATCATTTCTTGAGCTTCACGTTTATAACGTGTAGTCGACAAGCTCAAGTCTTCAAATCCTTCATTTGTTTTAGGTAAAGTTCATTTCTTTATCTCAGATTCTCCTATTTTGCTTCTTGTATGGAAAAATTTTCTCATAATCTTTTCATGTTTACTAGTTCAGATTTCAAGAAAAAAGATCATGAGTAGGGAAGGAGATTGGATGTGTTCTGCATGCCAACACCTAAATTTCAAGAAACGAGATGCATGTCAACGATGTAGCTGTCCTAAATACGCAACATCGGCTGATGTTGCTATGTATGGACTAAGCAAAACAGATGTTCTTGCTGGAGATTGGTATTGCAGTGCCATGAATTGTGGTTCTCACAACTATGCAAGCAGAACAAGTTGTTATCGGTGCGGTTCATTAAAAAGTGATTATTATGGTATTGGGGTAGGAATGATGGCACCAGCAGGTTATGGATATGATGCAAGTGCTATTCCTGGTTGGAAAAGTGGTGATTGGATTTGCAGCAGGTTAGTTGTCTTTAACTTCGACTTTATGAATCCTCATTATTCATGTCCTTCCGTTTAAGTCCAAATCTTTACGTGACTTGTTCCTTCTTGATCGACAGATTAGGATGTGGTATGCACAACTATGCCAGTAGAGCTGAATGTTATAAATGCAAGACACCTAGAGATTTTGGTGAGCCATCTGCCATATGATTCTGGTACTGCATAGTCGACGTTTTACTTTCCAACATCACTTTTCATTCACTAACATCTCGTTCATTTCTCTGTTTCTCAGGAGGTGACATGAGAGAAAGTGAGTTATATTGAAAGCCGCGGCAATATGAAGTTTGTTTCTTTAGATTAGTTTCTCAAAGAAGGGTTTAATTTCTAACTGCATCGTAACTATGCAATTGTTCTAATGAATGAAATCCCTTCAAGATTTTGCATTCTTTCTGTCTTTCAACATCTGCTTTTACTTCGGGTGCTCCAACGAATCATATTATCGGAACTTAACAGTCCAACAAACATTACGTATCACTTAATTTACAGCAAGAAAAAAGGAAGTTGAAATTATATAAGAATCAGATATTAGATTCATAGAATATTTGAGTGATTTCTCTCTAAAGGAACAAAATTAGTTCCTTTAAGCATCAACTCTCAATTATTATACACAGATAAGAACCAGATGCTCTAACTTTTATCAGTGAGCCAATTTCACTTTTTCTCTTTTCTTTGTCTCAAACTCATTTCCATCTCCATACTAATCGGAAACATTTCCGAGTTAGTCATTTCATCATTGTTGAGCTAAGTCCATGTAATTTCAATGCAACTACAAAGTCGGTTCTGGAAAGGGTAGTGTGTATCTAGATAGACCCTTTTATAGACCCTCGGCTCTCAAGGAAGCATAAGCCAAAGTAGTCCAGAAAAAGAAGTAACGGAAGTACAAGAAACAACAGATAATTATAACAACAATTTGAATGCAACTAATTAGTGGAAACCCCATTTGAGGGTTCGTAAGTTCGTTGCAACTTAAGAGACGAGAATGAGCCAAGAACTATTCGAAATCACACTAATAAAGATTGGATTTTGACCGATAACTTAGCAGTAAGCTTGGCTTCATTGGAAACAGGATCATGTACATTAACCAGCAGGACCAACTACATAATTTATATTTAGAGCTCAATATAAAATCGTATTTTAATACAAGACTCATTCGGATAAGGAAAAACTCGAGAGGTTGTTTCTATCAGAGTTATTGAGTTACTGAATAAGAATATGGAATTGATTCTTGTTACATTATTTCTAAAACATTATCCATCTTAGGGATTGTGGGGGAGGGGGCGTGAAAAGAACAGTCGCGAATTCAACCACAAACAAGAGATGAGGGGTTGGAGGTGAGTAAAGCAATGAGTACAAAGTCAACCACAGGTTAGCATTTTCAATAGAACCTACAGGTGCTTTCGTATCGAGTCTATATATATGTGTGCATTTGTAGACACGTAAGACAAGTGCGTCTAGAGTTAGATATACATTTCAGAACTCACATCCACCACACGAACATTTTCAAGATGAACCATACATATACATGTGAAAAACCACGAAGAACGTCAACAACCATTAAGCGATAAGTACCTTAAAGATAAAACTTATCAAGTTTAAATCTTGAATCCGCAGCTCCAAAAAAGTCTACTCCTACATTTCCATATAGGAATAATCCATTATTTTGCAATGGTTCACATTCCATGTAAAATTAATTATATTCCCTTTTTACAAGTGTTTTAGTTCCCTGGCATATCTCCTAGTGTCCAAACAGCTAGAACCTATTCTTAATCAATATCTTTGTCAATAAAAAGTCAATTTTCTGTTAAAAAATCAAATTTTTAAGTCTGTTTTAGGATTCTATTCCCTATTTTTTTCAAATTATTGAAGAATATTTAGGAAAAAAGAGATGTTAGCATCATATGCATTTGTCAACTCTTCAAGTTTTTATCCAAATTTTTTTCTTCAAAATTTATAAACATCATCATGTTTGTTGTGGATCCCATTTAAGGAAACTGTCTATAATTCAAAAGGAACTTCTTTTGGCCCCAATAATGAGATCTTCAAGTTTTTACGTCTAGTCGAGAAGCTCAGTTTGTCTAATCTGTAACTTCTCTTAAGGTGAGACAAATTCATAATGTTTTTGCCCTTGTGTAGTTCATTTCATTATCTTTGGTTAGAATCAAATTTCGTATCCTTCTGGCTTCTACATAATAAAGCTTCAGTCTTTCATGAATGTTTTTCGAAAAACTTAAGCCTTTAAGATTGATGTTGAATTCAGGTTTCAAGGACAGAAAATGAACAGGGAAGGAGATTGGATGTGTGTTGCATGCCAGCACGTAAATTTCAAGAAACGTGATGGATGCCAACGATGTAGCTGTCCTAAATATGCAACGTCAGCTGACGTTGCAATGTATGGACTAAACATAACAGATGTTCTTGCTGGAGAATGGTATTGCAATGTATGGACTAAACATAACAGATGTTCTTGCTGGAGATTGGTATTGCAATGTATGGACTAAGCATAACAGATTGCTGAAATTTGATCGGCTACATGAATCCTCATTTTCCATATCTCTCCACTTAAGGTAGCCCCGTGCATTAAGCTCCCACAATTCGTAGGATCTAGAAAATAACAAAACCATATAGCCTAGAGTCTTATGTATGCAGCCTCGCCTTCCACAGATTGAACTCGTGATGTCCTAGTCACATTGCGGAATATGTTACTGTTGCACCAAGGGCTCCCCTTCACCAAAAGTGAAAAGTAGTACTAGAAGTCCTCGATATTTACTACGAGCATATAACACAACTTCCTTCTTGATCTACAGAATAGGATGTGGTATGCACAACTATGCTAGTAGAGCTGAATGTTATAAGTGCAAGACACCTACGGATTCTGGTGAGACATCTGAATTAGTCGACGTTTTACTTTCCAACACCATTTTTCATTTACTATACCATTCTGTTCTGTTTTTTCAGGATGAGGGACGCGGCGATATTAAGTTTTTGTTGAAGATTTACCTTCAGAGACTTAACTACATTGTATCTGTGACACTGTTACACAGTGTGTTCTAATGAATGAAATTCCTTCAGATTTTGCTTGCTTTCTGTGTAATCTTGACAATCAATCAATGTTGTTTATGCCTATAATGAAAGCATTAGCTATGCTGCTCGCGGACTCTTCAAAAGTATCGATGGGATCCTCCAAAAGCAGTACTCCCTTTGTTTCAATTTGTTTGTCCTCCTTGGTTTGTAGTCCGTTTTGGTACATGCATTTGACATATTTTTAGTTTAAGACAACAAGATACTATTTGTCTTGTTAACTTTCTTAAATTTCGTGTCAAATCAAAACATGACAATAAACTGAAATCAAGGGAGTATATTTTTATAGGATCTGACGATACGAGCACGGCAACATAAAAAATAGGAGAAACAACACTAAGGATTAGATATTAGATTCATAGAATATTTATGAATAGTTGCATTCAAAGGGAACAAAATTAATTCATTTTAAGCACCATCTCTTAATTATAACATAGATAAGAACTTGATCCTTTGCTTTTATGAGCACATATAAAACGACGTTAGGAGCAGAATCTTAGTAACTCAATTGGTTGGTTACCTGAACTCACATTTTATTGGTAAGGGTTCGATTCCCCACACTGTAATACCCATCCTGTTTCTGTTAAAATTAGAAATAACAAAAAAAAACAATGCTATGCATGAATGATTTTAGACAAACCATAAATATACACATGAAAATGTCAACAAATATTAAAATTTGATCAATAAATACAATAGTTTCGATCTTTATCTAAGTCATCAAATTCAAATCCTAGATTCATGTCTGGCTCAATATAATAGTTTTTTTTGTTCCAACCGATATCTGGCATCTCCATTTCAATCTTGACTAGTCCTGATTCACGTAGGACTTATTAAGATTTTTTTCATACGCAAATTAGCTCAAACCCGAGACCATTAAGGTTGAAGAATACATATCCATACCACCACAATTCTCGATACAGCTCCAAACATAGTCTACTAATACATTTCCAGTAGGAATAATTTTTATATCATCAAAGTGTCTAATAATGTTTTTCTTGACATAATATGATCTTCCCAATTTAATTTGTTTAATTGGTGTACACTTTGTTGTCACATATATTTTTGTTCATGTAAAACTTTTAATAATAATATATTATTATAATTATTTTACCTTTTTTAAGCTCATTGGCATTTTTGGATCATTTATTTATTGGTACCAAATTTGTACAAAAAATATGTTTTGAAAATCTACATTAGGCTAAATATAGTGGTGTTACACCCACATTCACGTATGAGAACATTTTACTATCTTTTTACATTAATTAAATCAAAATGAATATTGACTAAGTGTTTATGATATCGATTCTAATTTTTTTTATCACGATATATATCGAGAGTTTTATATTTAGTAAAAAAATTGAATAAATTAAAGGTAATTACTTCTATATATGTAGTTTTTGATCATAACCACCCACCCAAAAAGTAATAAGTGATGCAAACTTTTAAAATTTCTCTTAGTTTAAGTCATTGTACATTGAATCTAAGTTAATTTGAATCTGGATTAATTGAATCAATTGATTTGTCGATAATTAATTTTCTCTTTTAAAAAAGATAAAATTAAAACATGACGAAAAAGCACAAATAATAACCCAAAAAATCATAAAATTTATTATGTTGCACATAATTTGCGATTATAGTATATATAACTAATCAGTCGCTTGATTGTCGAATAATCTTTCATTTCACGATAGAGTTTGAAGTTGAAATTTAAAAGCAGAAAAATTGAGTTTTTGAAATTGTGGTTTTTATAACTTAAAGTTGTGTGACATGCAGAGAGAATTCGAACCCTCACCAACAAAATAAAAATTCAAGTAATCAACCAACTAACCTATTAAGATTTACTAAAGTTTCAAAACCTAAAAACAAGTAACTTGAATACATTTTTAAAGACTGAAATAAAAAAATCTTTCAAAATCTATAGTCAAACATACGTTTAAAGATTATTATTTAAAATTTTGATCCAAAAATTTAGTCAAAAAATAAATTAAATTCAAAAAATTTAGTCAAACAATAAATTTAATTCGAAAAATTTAGTCAAAAAATAAATTAATTTCAAATATTTAGTCAAGAATCATTTAAGAACAAAATTTTACAATTTAATCTAAAAATTTTATTGTCAAAAATGCATTTAAAGAAAAAAAATTAAAAATACACCGTCAAACTTAATTATCCTTATTTACTTACAAGTCCTTTAACATAATAATATCCCTATTTTTAACCTAATATTTACATCGATACAAACTAGAACTCATCGAACCAGTAGTTATCAGTAGTTTTTCATAACAGGTTAAAATAAAAATAAAAATTAAGGGATAGTAATGCAACATGTCCAAAAATACAAGGACCTATATTGCAAATAATGCAACTTATAAAACAAAAAAAAACCCAGAAAGCGTTAGCTTCTATAAAATAAAATTTGAGCATCATCATCACCTTCATACCCCACCCCCCCACCCCACCCTATACAGTTGTTGTATGTATATGTGTATCTATAGGTATATATATACATATATATAGATACACATTCGTTGTAGAGGGTTTTGGAATTTGATCGAGTTATAGAACCTCAATGTTTTCAGAATTTTGAAAATTTTCTTTTTTTGTTCGTCTGGTTTTTTTTTTGGGAGAAAACAATGGAGGAAGAATTTAAGAAGCGGTTTACTGATTGTGTGTATTTTTTGGCATCTCCCCTCACTTGTAAGAAGGTATAGCTCTTTTTTTTTTCATCTGCATTTGTCGAAATTTTCGATTTTTTGGGTGAAAAAATGGTGGATGAATGTATTTTTTGTGTGAATTTCTATATGGGTGTTTGTTTAGCTCGTTGATTATCTGCATTCCTAATCTGGGTTTCAATTTGTTTTTGGTTTATGTAACTGTTGAAGAATTGGTGAAAAAAAAATGGTGGATGAATGCATTTTGTGTTCATTTTTATATGGGTGTTTGTTTAGCTTGTTGATTATGTGTTACGTCGGGGAATGTTAGTAGTTCAGTTGATTGGATACCTGAATTGTTAGTTTGTTGGTGAGGGTTCGATTCCTCGCTCGGTAAACTCTTTCCTGTTTTCCCCTTACCCTACCCCCAACCTTTTTTAAAGAAAAAAATATGTTTTTTGTGTCATTCTACTAAGTATATGTTAATGCTGATGTAATGTATATGTAGAACTTTGTGTCAAGTAAACAAGTCGTATGAAATTTGAATTAGAGTGTGTGTGTGCACGTATCGTGTTAGATGTGTGTTTTTCAGGATTAGGGTGCATTGATTTGTTGGATATTTGTTTTATGATGGAATAGTTAAATTGATTTGAGTGTTATGTTAAGTTCTTAATAAAGTGAGTCGATGATCGTGTTGTGGTTTGCTGAAGTTGTGAATTCAGTTGATCGTCTTCATTTAGTTTTGTTGTATTGGTGTTGTTTCTTTGTTTTAAGTTGTTATTGTGTTTAATTGTTTCTCTATTTATAGTTTTAGTTTTTCAGTTCAACTCTAATCGATTAGGTTAAGAGATGATGGAATAACAACAATCGGAGTAATAGGTCTCAATGCAATGAACATTTATATTATTGTTTTAATTATGTCATACCTGTATTGGTAATCTTAGGTGTTTTTGTTAGCTTTGCATTCGTGATTGTCATTGTGCCTGACTCCGGGTTTTCCACATGTATAATTGTGTTTGTGTGTGTCTTGTCTCATTGTTTCAAGTATTGTTTCTAAGAATCTGGTTTTGTGATATGGATTTTTGTTCCAGGGAATGGAATGTGAATATCGACATAGTGAGATGGCAAGGCTCAATCCCAGGGATTGCTGGTACTGGGTGGCTGGAAGCTGTCTTAACCCAACATGTGCTTTTCGACATCCGGTAAGTACAAACCTTCCATAGTTTGAAATTGATAGTTGTGCTGATTTTGATATTATTATTACTGCAAAAATGCAACAAAATAAAATATGCTTTTGATTTGGCTAGAATATTTCTCTCTACTTAAAATAGTTTGAGTTCAGACATGTTTAAACTGTTTCATGTATCAGAATTTAAGAATATTAGTGTTAGTCTATAGGGTCGGATAATTACAACTCGGCTAGAGTCTGCCTAAGCTCTAGAATAGTAGAATTGAATATTGTGTTTGTCTCTATCTCCTCTTTCCATGAAAACGTGATATCATCCAAAGAAGCACGTTTCCTACTTCGTGAGTCAAGAAATATAGATCTCCACTAATAATTACCGGCTCCTCAAGGCCTTCGTCTACCAAGAAAGCGAGATATCTTCTTGTTAAACACTTTTCTTATCAGTAGGAGTCCAAAAATATAGATCTCCACTAAAATTTACTGGCTACTCGTGACTTGTTTGTGTCAGCCAAATCCATGGTAACCATTTCTTGTTGAAGTTTTAAGTTTTTTAACAAGCCTAGAGCACAAGGTCCAAATTCTTTTCCTCAAAAGTGTACAGTGCAACATTCTTTAGGAGTAGCGTGGATATCTGAAACCTCAGGCTCCTCGAAATGCACAAATCACTCATTTGACTAACAATCCGTGCAATTTCTGAAGGTGTATGTGTTCAATGTCTTGTATTATTCTATAATAAATGCTCATATTAATTCTTCTCATGGAACAGAAAGAGGGGGGGTTGTAAATGTGTTAAGTACCTTGTGACTGGTTAATGAGGAGGGATGGCTTAGTTGAAACGACCACCCACCTCCAACCATGAGGTTAGGGATTCAAGTCATCAAGGGAGCAAAATGGATAAAGGTCAGTGTTGGGCAGGGTGGTTTGGGAGGTGGATTTACGATACTCCAAGAAAACAATGAAAAGTATTTGGTAAGTGGTTGTTAGATCTTCCACTGTCTGAAGGTTTTTGTGACAATGTAATGGATTACTTAAGGACCTAGTAAACAAGAAATTACATGGTTTAAAGCAAATATATGTCTGACCTTTCATTTTCTTTTTTTCTGATTTGACTTAAATTGATTCTTGAACTTGTTATTTTAAATTCTTTGGACGTGCTAATTTTTCTCTGTCCATTTTCTCAGCCATTAGAGAGCCATGCTGAGAAGTCATCTGAATTGGCTCCTGAACCCAACAAATCTGTTGTGCCTATTAACAAGACAAATATGCCTTGTTACTTCTATTTCAGTGGCTATTGCAATAAAGGTGAAAGATGTGCATATCTGCATGGACCTGATGATGGTGCAACTGCATGGAAATCCTCAAAAGTAGCTTCTGAGGTCCCTGATGAACCAACAGCTGAGATGAAGAAGACATTTGCAGGAAGTGAAACTGATCTTTCAGCAGTCGAGAAACATCCGAATTCTTCAGAAATGGGGCCCAAGGAAGCAGCACATGAATATGTCAACTCAAAAGTGGATGTTCATTTGATCACTAATAATGTTGGTGAGCAGAGTGCTTCTCATGAGACGTCAGAATCTCCTTCTGAAGAAGCTGCTGCAGTCGGGTTAGTTCCGTTTGTTCATGCTGAAGGCCTTACCCAAGGAGGATCCTATTTGTCCCCCAACCAGAGCTCAGATGAAGAAGTGGAGGACAACGTGGAGAGAGAGGAGTGGTTAGAATCATCTCCCGGTTTTGATGTTCTTGTTGATGATAGATTAGTAGGTTTGAGTCATGAAGATGAACATAATTATCTGATGCATCATGATATGGAAGACAGGGAGCTTGACGAACGGTTCACTGGGTATGATTTTGAGAACCACCTCGAGTATGATCCTGCATATCCAGATATAGGAATTGTGTCCGACGTGGAACAGAACACTTCTTATTATAACTTTGAGAATCATGAAATGAATGAACGCGTCGGAGAATTTCTTATCCCTGCTCATGGAAGGGAGAGGGTATCTCGTAAAAGAGAGTTGCCTAGAGAACTGGCTTTTCGCGGCAGAGACAATCGCGGCAGAGACAATGTTGACCTCCGGGACCTTCTGAAGAAGCGACGAGCCCATGAAAGTGATTCTCCAGATCACTTGTCTCGAAGGTTTGACCAGTCTAGGTCGAATGTCCATGGGCAAGGCAGCAGGGATAGGCATCGTCCACAGGGTTCCCGGTGGATACCTCAAAGAAGGGCTTCAAAAGTGGAAAGCAATGTTTCTTTCTCCCCCAGGTTTTCAAACCGCACTCGTCTGGAGGGTGCCAATCGGCTGAAAAGGTTGAGACAGTCTCAAGGAAGCAGTTACAGACAGCAGCATTTCAAGGACAGGAGACAGGGCCAGTCGCGACCTTTTGCAAATGAACCCCCTGGGAGGAGGATGGATTCTAGGAAGAGACTGACTGACGTTCCAGAGACAGAGACGTTTAGTGCTCCCAAGACTCTAGCTCAGATTAGAGAAGAAAAGAGGAGAGGAAGAGAATATGCTAATTCTCTCGAGGGAACTGGTCCATCTGGAGGAAGTGAAAAAGAAGACTTTTCAGGTCCAAAACCTCTCAGTGAAATCCTCAAAGACAAAAGAAGGCTGAGCTCAGTAGTGAGCCATTAGTAGACTTTATAAGGTTTTGATAAAATCTTAGTTTTGGAAAAACTTTAACTGTAGCTTGGTGAAAAGTTCTGTACAATTTTCTGGATTAGCTTTTGAAACTTTACAACTTTTTAAAACAGGTACATTGGAAAATAGCCTTCTTGCTATGAAAATGCATATTGCATACTATGATTGATCTCTTTCAGCAGATAGACATTATCGGAAACAACCTCTCTGCCTCCTAATATTAGGGGCATAAGGTCTGCATGTACACTACAGTATCCAGACCTCACTTGTGGGATCAGATTTGTATGTCGTTGTGTGTATACACTACTCTCCTGAAACCCGCTGCATATATTATGTGTGTTTCTATATTTACTTGTGTTATCAAGGTAAGGGCTAAGGTCAGTGTGTACACTATCCTCTTCAGATCCCACTTGTGGGATTAGACGGATATGTTGTTGTGTATATACACTACCTTCGTCATACTCCACTGCATGTAATACGTGTGTTTCTATATTTACTAACGTATTATCTAGGTACGGTGTAAGGTTTGCTTACACATATTTTTAGATACTGTGTTGTGTTACACACTATCCTTTTCAGACTCCCACTACATATATTTTCTGTGTTTCTATATCTACTTGTGTTATCAATTGTCAATTCTTGATTATCGTCATCATTGAGATTCATGTCAATTTGAATTAATATTTAGATATAGATATAGAGTTACCTCTCTTTTTTCTTCTTTCAAACAAATAATAATAATAAATGTTTATCCATTATGAATCTGTTAGGTCTATTTCTATTAATTTGGTTGAATTAGTCAAACTTATAATATGTTAAGAAGATAGTATCTAAGATTTGTAGGTTAATATACATTATATTATTTTGAAGAATTAGCATAGTTGCGTAATTTTAAAAACTTCCCCAAAATAATAAAATCGATCAATCTGAAAAATTCAGGATAAATAATCATTGTATTTATTACTTAATAATTTTTTTTTCATGAATGCTAATTTTGTATTCAAAGATGGCTGCTATTTTTATACTCTAATTTAGATCCTCAATTAACTTTTATTTCCTCAAAATTGGTTTACTACCTTCATATTCAACATATTGTCCTTTTTGAGTTGGGAGTTTTTATTCGTGTATTCGATAAACGTTTTGAATATGATTAAATTTAAATGTATGCATTGTATAACCTATTTATCATTTAAACTCGAGATATCTGAATTTAGTTACTAGTCGAAATCAAATTATCCAATTATAATGTATTCCCAAATCCAAACTTTGACTATGCAAGTGTGTATGTTTAAACAATTTAGGTATCATTTTGGTAGAAGGTTATAGAAAATGATGCAATTATTAGTTTTGGTTACCAACTATTTTGTTTGGTACGTATAGCTAATTAGAGTTATGTAGATACGACGAAATTTATGTATTATTTTTGTGCATATTTTAGTTATTTATGTATTTCATCGTCTAATTTTGTATAAAATAATACATAAATTTCCTCGTAGCCTACGCATATATTAGTTATGTAAATTTTTAAATTGCAAAACAAGCACCTATAATATTAGTTATCCATGATTTAATACATGTATAGCTCACCTTTAAGCGATCGTTAGATGATTGGTTTCATACAAGTTATGCATAAATAAATTTTATACTATCAGATCACCTTTATAATTATCCATAAAAATGAATTAATAACATATATACTACGTACAATTTGTTAAAAGTACACTCTTTTTTTTTACTATATGAAGGGATATGGAGGTAAATAGTAACACTACTTATGTAAAAATTATATCAATTTTAGAGTGTATATATAAGTTAAATATTTAAAACATATAAATCGTATAAAAAATTTTCCTCTTGGTCAAATTTAAAATCTGCATTAATAATTTCTCTTTCTATATTTTCCCTAAAAATATTAATTACAATATCAATATATAGAACAATTTTTTGAGTGTACGCAATAATTTTAACACTATAACATGTGATATTCATTTATATTATAATCACGTCATTGTCCAAACTTAATATCTTATTTCTTGTTAATATATATCAATGGTTAAACCCAAAAAATTACCCAAAAAAATTATTACGCTATATTTTTTTTGTTTTTCATTTGGTGTCCGAAACCCACGTCGAAGGATTAAGAATGAAGCATTTCCACCAGTTCACCACGTTCGTAAACTAAACTATATACATATAGTGTAACTTATGATTTTATATAGAGACTAGAGAGTGTCAAATCTTCAAAACCATATCACAAAATTTCAAAGGGCAAAATAGTAATATCAAAAAACACACTATACAAAATAAGATATGATTAAAAAAAATTATTTTTATATATATGATCACATCATTGTCCAACTAATCTTTTCATATATTATTTCTTGTTTTTGTATATATCAAGATATTGAACAACTATTTTGACTCACTTTCATATAGATCAAGAAGAAGAAGAAGGAAAAAATAAAATTTAGACTATAGTTTTTATATGGGTGATCAACCATCTATTGGAGAAATGTTACCAAGATCAGAAATTTCGTTTAGAAGACAGGGTTCATCAGGTTTAATATGGGACGATAAATTATTATCTGGAGAACTCAAGAAAATTGATAATCAAGAAGGCGTACAAGAGAAGAAAAAAGAAAAGAAATCGTCAGAGCCCAGACCTATTAAATCTCGAGCTACAGATAACTACATGCAACCGTCCATAGATCCTCCGTCTCCTAAGGTATCTGGTTGTGGTGTTTGTGGTATTTTTGGGAAGCCTATTGATAAATCTCAAAAAATAAAAAAAAATGTCAAACGTAAGTCTTAATAAATATATTTGGTGAAATTATTAATTAATTACCTCTATGTTTTGTTATATATTTTTGTGTTTTAGTTTGTTGTGGTAATATATGTACTAAATGTTTTATTTTCAGCCAAATGAATGAATCATGGTTTTCTTTTTGGTTTGTAAGATCAAAATTTTGTTGCCTTTTTAGTTTTTGTCTTGTCTTTCAGTTTTATTTATCAATTTTCATAATTTCTTAATTTATCGCGCCTTGAATAAGTGTTATACGAATTTTTCTACTAAGAAGACTTTGTTGATATTGAATGCAAATATGTTTTTTTTAAAATAAGTATATGTTAGTTTAGTTAAATCTTTCTATAACAGTTTCATTTGGGATAAGATTTTTTAGTGATTAACTGTTATACACGTATAATAACATTTGATATCTAAATTTTATTTAGTTACTATAGACATAAAAAAATTTGCATAAAATCTATTGTTTTTCCTTTTGTAATAATATAAACAATGGATTAAAAAAATGCATTTTTCAAAAATTCCATCTTTTCTAAAATTGTTGTCTGTTTTTATTTTATTTAATTTTATTTTATGCATAATATAGCAAATTTAGCCATTCTTGAATATTAAAGACAGCTTGAAGGTTCAAGAAAGTTGTGCTTTTCATGGCTTTTTGACTTATTGCTATCCAAGTTGATAATAATTGAAAAATTCCAAAGTTTTATCACCTAAAACAATTACAAGTAGTATTATTTATTGTAGACCTTTCTTCTTATTTGGTGGAAATAAACATCAACTATCTCCGTTTTAATTTAATTATCTTATTTTTACTTTAAAATAATGTTTAATTTTGTGATTTTAAATACTGCATTGAAATTAAAAAATTATTAAAAAATAAAAAATAATATTTATTTTTTTTAAAACAGACTAAAAATACAATAAAATAAATAAATTAAAATGAAGAGAGTTTTACTATGTAATTGACATTGGAAATTATGTTATATATTAAAATAAACATCAACTATCTCCGTTTTAATTTAATTATCTTATTTTTACTTTGAAATAACGTTTAATCTTGTGAGATTAAATATTTATTTTTTTTAAACAGACTATAAACACAGTAAAATAAATAAATTAAAACAATGAGAGTGATTACAATATAATTGACATTGGAAATTATGTTATATTTTAAAAAGACAAAAGGAGAAACCAAAGGATGATAGGTTATTGAATTTAATATATTTTATATAAAAACAGGTCATTTTCTTGATAAATATACAAACCACCCAATTCCCAATTTAAATCCATTAATTTGTTGTCTTGTGTTGGCTGCTATAATCCACATATTTTTATATATTACAACCTGTATGGGTCTTCTTTTTTTTTTTGGGTAGAATTGTCCCACTTTAAGTAAAAAAAAAAAATAATCTTGAAGTGGGGGAGTTTTAGGTTTGAACAACCCCACCTAGTAGTGTACAAATGATCAAAAATTAATTAAGGATTTAAGTTATATATAAATAACTTGACTCGAGTATTTATCGAAAATAATATATTTAGCTTTATCAAGTTTTTATATTACTATCGTTGTTATGATAGATTACATAAAGGATTTGTATATTGTCGATGTAATTTAACTGTTTTAAAGATCCAAATAAATTTTCAAGATTCTTGATAATTGTTTATTATGGAGATCATATGTGTGGAACAGATGCCTACAAATTCAATCAAACCTAATAATTTTGAGTTAGACCAGATTTATGTATGTGATAAATATCTACCAAATGTATGTCAATATTAAATTCGAGACCTAGTAACTCAAGTATTTAGTAGATTTTATGGCATCCAAACTCATTAAGTTTAGATTTAGATATATCTCTATTTATAAATACTTTTATGAGTAGTAACTTGATTGTGTGAATATCTTTACCTAGTTGCACAAGGGTAGACGGGATATAAAAATGTCACGATCTATATTTATGGCACGTACTACGTACACATGCAAATAATATATATATATATATAAAATTTTATTTATTTCACTTTTTAGGAGGATTAGATGTAAGATCTAGAAAGCCAAAAATGATATGGAATCACTTGAATGTTGGCATTAAATAGATAGTGAAAGAAAGTGTATACTAATAAAGAAAATATATCAATTTTGGAAAATGAAATGATGTTTAAAATCTAGCCACTATTGGTTTGTAATTTAGCCAAAAAGTAATTCTCCCATTTAGTGCTAATCCTGATAGATCCCTAAAATACAAAGCCTAACTATTATATATGACCCTTTACATCATTTTCATATAATTGAAACTATTAATATCATTAGCACAAATACAATATGTATTTTCTATAAATAAAAAAAATAAACTAAACGAGACTCTTTTCAAAGGAGAAAATGGGAAAAATTAAAATAGTTTGCATTAAAACGAAATACTAAGAGGTCGTTGGTCGAAAATATTTATTCATATTCATATTTATATTAAATCAGATAAGTTAATTATAGGAGTCATAGTTTTGGTTATTATATTTAGAGAAAGTATTTTATCATTGTTGTGTCTTAAGTCTTTTTTTCGTTTGTCTTTACAATAATTAATCACTCCTTTGCAAAATGAAATTCTAAAAAAGATATTGAGTTGCGCGATTGGACACACACTAATGAATTGATCATAAAGAATGAATTTACGAGAAACTTCTCTGAAATCATTATAATCATATAGCCTAAAAAAGAGAGGAGATCAATTCGAAGAGGTGTATTTAGGATAATTGCACTTTTTTTTTCTTAAAAAAATTAAGACATATACACACTTCATTTCAATGAATTTCCATTTACAAATCTAAAAAATAAATAAAGAAAATTCTAAATTAAAAAAAAAAGAAGTGATAAAATTACAAAACTAAAAGTATTTCTACCAAAATAAATTAATTATTTAGGACTCAATGGTCTTTTGAACTTTTGTCTTGAAGATTAAAATATAAAGTTTTTCCATTGAAAAATATAGGAATCCACCTGTGGAATGAGTAACATATGACCCAAAACTTGAGCCCACTATGCAATGCCAGGCCGGCCCATATATTTTATCAAATTCCTGTTTGAAATTTGTCAAACAAAAAGATCTCGTTAGAATACGATTTAACTTATATATACGGATAATATGATAATATAGTCAAAAATGTAATCGCATTATTACTTTTTCGTGAGTTTCATACTCTAACTTTTTTTTTTCTACTTGAACTATCAGTATCTATATTTTTAACTTATCATGAGTAAATGATGATAGTTCAGGTAAGAAGAAGGAATAATCAATAGTTGGTCTAATAAGATTCGAGGTGTGTTTTAAGAGTTTTTGGCCAGAAACATCCTTTAACTATAGCCCAAAACTTAAATTACATCCTTAAAGTATCATCTTTAGCAGAAAACATCCTTTAATTATACCTCAAACTTAAACTACATCCTTAAAGTATCATTTTTAGCAGAAAACATCCTTCAATTATTTTAAAGTAAACAATTTTCAACCTTCTACTTGAATTTATCAGAAAACTAATCGATATATCCCACAAAAATTAAGTCGTCCCTTCCTAATTATTATTCTTAAATATGCCAAGAATATTATCCTGAACTTTTTTCGTAATTTAGTTAAGAATTGACTGTTTTTCATTCATTTTTCATGTAATTTTAATAAAAAATATTATTAGTTTAAATATATTTCTTCTCAATTGAATATGCTAGAAGCGACATTTGTTGGAGACTTCCGCTTCTAATAATGTAGAATGAAACTCAAATACGAGACATAATCAATATTTTTGTCATTTTGATATTAGATTGACCCAAAAATCTATTCATTTAATTGGTTAAGAAAAAGGTAAAAATAATTAATCTCCAACTTCTTTTCTTTACGAAAAAGGCAAATCATGTGCACTCACACCTTCCAATCATTTTTAGTTTCCATGAGCAACAGTGTCTAGGATTTATTTTTAAAAAACTTCTTGTAGAAAGTAATGAAATTTTCCAGAATAACTTTTGTTGATAGTCACGTTAAGTACTCATTTTTCCGTAAGATCCCTTAATTTTTTGACAATATCCTAACAAAAGGATGAAAGTTGTTCACTTACAAATACTTAAAGGATGTTTTCTACTAAAAATGATACTTTAAGGATGTAGTTTTAAGTTTGGGTATAGTTAAAGAATTTTTTCTGCTAAAAATGATAATTTGAAGATGTAGTTTATGTTTGGGGTATAATTGAAGGATGTTTTTGGCCAAAAACTCTATGTTTTAATATATAGATGGTGATAGGTCAAATAGGAGAAGAAAACAACTGATAATTAAGATATAAAACTCGCGAAAAAAATAATAGTTCAAATGTGTTTTTAACTATTAACTTTATCAGTGTTCTTTATTTTGTTGCAATAACATAGTTACTAGTATTTATTTTTTAGCAATATGATAGTTCTATAAAAATTCTTTTACATTATCTATATGTAAACTTAGTTGGTAAATAGCACTTTTAATTACTAATGATATCTAACTAACTGAAATATACACTTTTAAATACTTTGCTTGTGATATTTATAAATTTACCATATAGCTATTAACGGTTCAATCACTAAACAATAACAACATTATATTTAGTTTAATTTTAAAAGTGAGTGTTTAAAATAAAATAATATATACACAAATCGTATCGCTATCTTGAACCCTATTACTTAATATACCAATATATTTAATTATGTATTGTTACTCCATAATTGCCATCTACTTTATGATCAATATATAATTAATTCTAACAATTAGCAACTATTTGGCTTTTGCTATTCACATGGGATGACTAAGAAGTGAATAATAATTGACAATTAGCCACATGATTAGAGATACATTTTGCTATTATTAACATGTAATTTTTACAATTATCAGTTGTCTCAGATCTGATTGACAGGTTTGCAAAAATGTGTTAATTTGTCTTACAATTACATGTGCCATAAAAATAAATATATGAGTAAATGTTATTTTATTAAAATTATCTTTTATTGTTTTTCCTCAAAATGGGTAATAGCTATTGAATATTTTTTTTAGGAAATTGTATAGATAATTTCTTACAGTAAAAAATATATATTTTATACCATAAATATTTGGATAAAATAATAATAAATGCAAAAAAGAATATTTATAATGAACAAATGGAGACAGACAGAATGAGAAACTTCTTTAAGCTATACCATATGTGGTTGAGGTTTTTTCTAGGGACATTTGACTTGATATAATTTCATGTTTAGTTTATCGAAAATATATATCAATAATATTAAAAAAATATTTTATAGATATATTTTAACCGATTAAAACATATTATTAACATGTTATGAGTTACCAAATTAGAATTACGATTGATAATTATGTTATTTTTGTAAGTTATCTAATGGCAAAAAAAGATCATAACCTATTCGTGTATACAAATTAAACTTTCTTAAATTGCATAAAATTTTAAAATATGAATCGTGTGAAAATATGAGGTGATATATATAGCGGTGGAGTTACTATTGTTCAGGGTGTCGATTAATACTTTTTTATCGAAATATTATATCATGTAAATAGGTTAAAAAAAAGATATATATATAGATATATATA
>NC_028648.1:1191081-1192114 GCF_001406875.1 Solanum pennellii
ATATATTGTATATTGAATTCTCTTAATTTAATTTTTTTATGTATTTATTTTCTTGACTTTTTTTTTGAATACTCTGACTTCGAATAATTATCCTTCGCAAAATTTAAAGGTAAAAAGATAGGACAAGCATATATTCATTCCATCTCAAATTATTTGTCGTAGTTTTTATAAATAGTTATCTTAAATTATCATTCATTTTACAAATTCAAGACAAAAATAATTAAGTTTTTTCATTTTATCGATCCTAATAGTTCTTGAACACTATAAACACCTCAATAGAGTAGATATTTAATGAGGAGATCAAACTATATCTTGAAGACATAAATAACGATAAGCTAGTTTTAAAAGATTCTTAAAGGATATGTAAAAGATAAATACGACAGATAATTTGAGACGGAGAACAAAGGTGTACCTTTTTCATGTTATAGGCCATATGTTTGGAACTAAATTTCTCCAAGCTATCATAAGTAGTTCTTGCACATTTAAAAGCATGAACTTGCATAAATCCTGGCATGTCTGTGACCAATACTTTAACTTGAAGAATTGCAGCCATTGATGCCACATTTAATTCAACATGTGTCAATGATTTTCTTGTTCCAATAACACAAGAAGCTGATTTTCTTGATTCAATAATTGGATTTTTTGATAATTCAATTTCTTTATTAACAATAACTTGTCCTTCAATTGATGAAACTGATTTTCTTGTTGTTTCTCCTTTTGTTGTTGTGATGACAACATTGTTATTTTGATGATGATTTTCGCGATACGTTTTTGATCTTCTAAGGGGCCATCCTTTTGATATACCTTTCTTTAACATGGTTGATAAGTCTGGTTCTGGTTTTGGCTTTGGCTTTGGGTTTCCGGTGTCTAAGTTGTATACATACATGGATCCTTTGTTTTGTTTCTCACCCACTACTCTTGTTGTCATTTTTGTTTTGAGGTGTGTTGAGTTTTGTTGAATGGTATTTTGGTGGGATGAGAGAACTCATGTATATAAATCTTGGATGAGGAGGTTTGGGGGTGGGGGTGGGGG
>NC_028648.1:1192461-1199517 GCF_001406875.1 Solanum pennellii
GGGGGTGGGGGTGGGGAGGGGGTTATTTGTTGGTTAGGGTCAAAGGGAAATACATGATTTTAAGAACATCTTTGTTTAGGTCGTTCAGTGCATAAAATATCACATATTAATATGATTTAGGAGGAGTCATATTTCGGAGCATGTAATGTAAAGTTATACACAGTCTATCATATTATAAGTATTGGTCTCAGCATCTGTTTTTATAATTTGAAAGCATAACTTTTACGTCACACGAAGATCTAAAATAAATAAAAATTAAGAAGCTAATTAAAATAAAATAAAGAATAAAATAGTAAAATTAATCAATCTATTAATAATTTCTTAATTATAATATAAAGTAGAAAATGCTTACAAAATTAATATAATTTCTTAATTATCGTGTAAAACAAAAAATATTCATCACATATGAAACGAAGAAAATAATATTTACTAAAGATATATAAATATAAATAAATAAAGTGCAATTGCCAAAATGGAATGATTGAGGGAATTAATAATTCTGTCTTGGAAAGGGTGTTTCAAGGATTACAAAAGAAATAATATGTCAAATTAAAAATGCTTACAATATTAAAAGCTTTTTAAGTTTGGATGACAAATTTATGGATTTGTGATTGATTCTAACTTTTAAAAAAAAATAAGTTTATCAAACACGTAAATAAATTAGAAAATGCTCTTTTTTTTAAATAGTAAATTTAAAATAAATATAATTTTATTAAATATTTATATAATTACAGTAAAATAGATCAAATTATTTGTAAAATTCGTTTTAAATTCGTTTCTAATTAAAATCTGAAAAGCTAGCTCATAAAAAGAATAAATATTAGGGTCAAATATGGTTTGATTAGATAGTAGGTAAAGGGTTAATCAAAAGTAGCAAACCATGTGTTATTGCCTATAATTTTGGATAATAAAATGATGATATTGTTTAAACAAGATTTGATGTATTTTTGACTTTATTATAATTAGTCTTTAGGGGGCAATATTTGTTTTTTTTCCTAACAAAATACAGACCCCTACCTTCCCACCGCCACTCTAAACTATTACTCATGGGCCCACATAATATTTTTTTCGCTCGATATCTGATACACATATTATAATGCATAAAATTTATTTTTTAAAATAATATTTTAAAAATTATTTTTATTATTTTATGACTTCAATTCAAAAGTTCAATCATTTAATACTTTATTTTATTTTCTCCATTTGTTTGTTTGTAAATTGATTGAATGGAAGATTGAATTCATTTCTTTATATTTTATTCTTCTTCCATTAATAGTCATGGTGGAATGAATTTTAAAAAGTTATTTTTAATTATAAATTTTGAGTTTTTTAGAATCAAGATCAACATTTTTTGTCTTTTATCTTTGAAGTATTGCTTACGGAGCAACTGAAAATTAAAAGTTCAAGTTCAGTCATTAGATATAATTATCTTCTTGTAAAATTTGATACTTATTAACGCCCCTCTTTTTAATAATTTTATGCAATACGAATTTAAAATTAACTGAAAATCTTAAGTAACTAGATATTAACGAATAAGAAAATTAATTAATAATATCTTTATTTTCTATTCAAATTAACAAATAGGTATGTAGCTCTATATAGTTAATAACCAAATGGAGAGGACAATAATATATGGGAGGAATGGCAAATAGGTGAAAAAAATTTCAAGCTCCATGTTGAGTTATTAGCAAACAAAGAGGAAAACTATTAATAGAACATGTGATGTTTTTCATCTCTATTTTTTTAATTAGGAATATTTAAAAACTTAGAATTTTCTTATTAAAGATTAATTTTAATATACCAACCATGTGAAAAAATATTTACATTTTTTTAAAAAAATTATGCTCTCTATTTCAGGTTGAATTTACTTTCTCTATATTAATCGTGAAAAAATAATTTTACACTCTCATAGTCATGTAAAATATCTTTATCAACTTTTTGTATAGATAATTTATTTGATAATTTTTTATTCACTTGTCTAACTAATTCAAATTCATTCACATAAAATTCATTAAACAAAAAGCAATCTTTATTTCAAAATCGAAACCTCTAATTAAGATCGAAGAAATCAAATACATAATATCAACTTCTTTGCTCCTCCTCATCCCCATTCCTCTCAAAGCACTCAAGATAGAAAAGCAAATAAAAACAAAAACATTAAATAGTCATCAATATGTAGAACTAACTTTATTCCCACAATTTATCATCTCAATTATTTTCCATCTCTTTCAATGACATTTATTGAAGAATGAAGGGTTGAGAAGACAAGTGAATTTAAGATAAATTGTTTTTTTTTTACATGAATTGTACCCTTTGATGTCAACTCTTTTGAGGAAGACATTAATGTTGTTAGTTCTCACATGTTAGGTTAGACAAAATTCACACTGTTTGAAACTTATCCTCACTTGTTTTTTCCTTGAATCAAATTTTGTTTGACTCAAGTGAAGGACCACTTTTAAACTAAAGTTTCAGTATGTTAATTCTAGTTTATTACAAGTATGTTTTTCTACGATAATGATGAATTGATATCAACCAGGGTTCTCCTACAATAGTAAGTATTCTTTCATTCTTAATCAGAGGCCTCGAATTCGAATCTTGCACATTGAAGTCAACAATGACACTAGGATTTAGGAAGGACATTATATGAGGGCATTTTATTTGAAAGCTAGAAATAAAGGTTCTTTTCACTACTAATTCAATGTGATTTCTATGAAAATTCGCCGTATATATAATATAATAATAGTGTGGAGAACGACAAGATTAGAAGATGTATCTTCCGGTTCGAAAAATAAGTTTTTTTCCTTTTATCGATACCTATTTTTATGTTTTAATTTCTTTCGAAAACTTACAAGATACAATTTTTTCAGAGAGTTCGACTCTATAATAGAAAAAGACGTTTACGTATGAGTCGACTGAGAGAAAAACAATCTTAACACGTCTTTCTTTATTTTTCTCTAATGTCTTTGTCGAGTTGATTGTTGACATCATTCACTCCTTTTTCTTTTCACTGTCTGTTTTCTCACTGATTTAATCAAAATATTTATGAAAAAACTACTGAATATTTTTCAATGGGAAAATAATACTTTTTAAAAAAGTAGGATTGGGCTATTCATTGCAAAGTTATTGGGAAGATTTTACAATATTTGGCACATAATGACATAGTATCCTCATTGTCCATTTTGGGCCCTTTGAACCAAGCATATTGGCCTGTTATAGGGATATATCACCAATTGTGCTATTTTCCACAGACCAAATGGGGTTTAGGTTTAGCAAATTCTTTCAAAATTAGTGAGGGATGGAAGAGTAGGGACTAGTATACTTGGTATGAAAATGAGTGTCACAATTGTATGTTTGGCATGAAAGTGATAGTCACAATTGTGTATTTGGTATGAAAATGATGTGTCACAATTGTATAAGTTTTTCATTCTCTTTATAAAATTTTTATTTTTATAAAACGATAATATTAGATCGATAATAAAAGCGATTTATCTGTCAACTTTTTCATTATAAACCTAAATAAACACTCTCCATTATAAGGTTGCGACTTGCGAAAGTAGAAGTAGAGTCATAGTTTGAAGTTTATGATTTTGAAATTCTAATTCTTTAAAATTATTCGTTCTAAATTAGTAATAATTTGTATATATATTCAGTGAAATTCTTGACAAATACAAAATTTAGATTGCTGCTTAGTTTGATCGAACTCGTAATCAATACATTGGCTCCGCCCTTGTGCCACACCTCTAGATTAAAATTAATTAGTGCTTATCTATACACTTATACTTTTCATAATTCATTGTCTAAGCAAAGGATCGTTTCGCAACTCAATTATTTTACCATGTCATTGATAACTATATTTATTAACTAACACAAATATCAAATAACTCTACCATTGATATCTGTGCAGATAATACACCTACTCTTTATGTATCTAATCTGAGATCTGAATCAGAAGGCGAATTACATATTTACATGAACTTAATAACTTTTTTCTCTATATACTTCTAGATATTTTACTGTAGATTCAATTATCATTATAATAGTAATAACTTGCAATTGCTATATATAAAAATGAATAATAAATTTCAAATTCTATTTATTTAAACATTAGTTTTTTTATACAATTGATTGGCCACATATGTAGCCACACCTTTTGGATGTTATCTTTGTGTCATAATTCCTTAATATACCTTATAAATCCAATTTGTTGCTTGTTTCTTGTGGCCCTTTGGTATTAATTCAATTAATGGTAAGCATTCCGAAAAGCAAAATACAAAAAGATTGAGACATGAAGGTGGCAACTAGTAGTTAGAAATTGATATTACACAAATTATTGTAAGATTTTTATTAATTGTCACAATGTACATCAATTGATGTGATGTGAAATGCATTATTTAAAATAGACATTTAATTACATTTTCTTGTGTGGACAATTGCTATTGCCACTTTTTTGCTAATATAATAGTTCATCAATCTAAATTTGAGTACTTAGTATTTTATATCATTATTTGACGATAGTGATAATATTGAGAAAAAAAATTATACGTATAATACAATCGACCATTTAAATACGTTTATATATAATAATATATATGTGTTACCTTGAAAAAACACGTAGATTATTGAAATTTTTAACACTTTCAAATGTAAAACAAAAACAAGACAAAAAATAATTGCACTCACTTACTATGATACATAAAAATACAAAAAAGGTTAACACCAAGCGCGAATTCGATACGAAGGAAAACATTTTCATGCTCCTGCAAAATGTCAAATAAAGAAAAAGGTTAAACTTCTTTTTTGTATCGATCGAAATAGAATAACTTTATTTTACCTTTAAAATTTTATCTTATATATTATTTTATCTTTTTAAAAAATAAGATACATTTTCGTTTCCCTATTTTTGTTCTTGACCCTTAACGGAGCTCCAACATGATTAATAATTTTAAATCATAATAAAAATTTGAGAGATAAATTTCTTGAAATGTTTGTAGTAATAGTATCGGCTAGTCACTTTTCAATCTTGTAATTAAAAATATATTATCACGAAGTTAAACTCCAATAATCATATCTTTCAATTACTATAAGGTGAAAAGTGGCTATTTGTGACTTTTATATAAAAAAAAAACATTTTATGTTAAGAGTACATAAATTGACCAAAAATATAATAAAGGGCAAAATTGAGCAACTTCGAACGATATATAAAATGAGGGGTAAATTTGAACCTTTTTTAACGATTTCTTTTTCCAACTAGACCATTTGTTGAATTTTGTTCTGCTGCATGGTGCAGTGGAGAGTTGAGCATGGCCGGAGAACTGTTTCACCACCGGAAAGTGGAATCACCGGCAAGTTATCGCAGTTACAGATCTCGATCATCGTGCCATCGGGATCGTGAAAAAATATTTGATCAACGTAGATGTTACCTTCTTCAACTCTGCATTTGATATACTCTGTTTCCATCTCTTTTAGCCTATTTTCTACCATTGTCATGCTCTCACACTGCAATCAATGAACGTATCGACTCGTTGCACTAAGTTTTGGTTACGGAGAAAAGTCAAATCATATTTGATCTATCGACTATATATAACCCTTTCTTAAATATACTGTTCGTATATAACAAAAGTTTAATACATCAGACTTATGATATTTTGCTAATAAAAAGTATGTATTAATTAGAAAGTAATTTACTATGGTCTAATTAACACAAAAATATGGTTCTCATATTGAGATTTGGTAACAAATTAGGGAACATGACAATCATATGTTATGTTCCAATAAGCCAATAAGGTAATTAATTAATACTCCCTTTGTTTTAATTAATATTTATGAATTTACTTTTTTGGGGCCAATTTAAAATGATGTATATATAGTAATAATATGTAGATAAACATCATCTATATAAAATTCTTACGTATGTCATTGCTTTGATGTATTCGATTATATTTACGAAAAAAAATTTCACACATTATTGATATATGACAGACATATTATATAAATATAATTTTTTACTTGGCTTTATTAGATAACTAGGTCCTTCAACTTTGAAAATGCACAAGTAGACATTTAAACTTGTATAAATTGAATAAGTAGACACATGTGTTACCCTATATGACAATTTTACGTCCTACGCGACGTCTTACGTGTATTATGTCACGTAAAATATTATGAACCAGATAAAATCGATATGCGTACATTCGATCCGATTCAAACCTGATTATTTATGTCACTACGCTGAATATGTTGTTGTTAGAGATGAAAAGTTGTGTACCTGAAAGGAAATGTGATTATCCTTAGGATTAATGATGTCAATCTTGGGCATATTGTCTGGATCTTCAGATTGCAAAAGATGTATGCCAATTCCATAATTAAACAACCTGAAAAATGTCATAATTAATATTTAATCAATATGTTTATTTAGTATCTTAATTAAATAATTAAATTAGTACTCACCAAGCTCCGTCAAAATTAAAAGAACCAGGTCTTCTAATTGGAAAAAATCCAAGAATATTTTGGTAAAAATCAAGAGATTTTTCAAGTGATCTACAGACTATTGATATGTGATTTAATGACTTTAAATGCAATGGATTTTCCATAATAATTATTCCAATAAATATGAAATTAACAAACAAATTAAAGACAAGAACAAATGAAGAAAATACAAACTTTTAAGGGAAGAAAGAAATTAAAGAATTAATTGCAAAGTAGAGTAGTAATGGAGTAGTTATTTATAGAAAAAAATAATCTTGAAATGATATTAAAAATATAATAAAATTGGTGACAATTGGTTGTAAAACAAGTAGATACCACGTGGTGATAGTTTTAGTTTAATATTCAAAAAATACATGCAAAAACTTTACCCTTTCTTTTATTTTCTCCGTATTCATTTTGAAATTCGATAAATTTAATTTTTTATTTAAAAATTTATACGACATAAAATATTTTTTTTTATCAAAGATGATACTTCAAAGGCTAAAATAATTTATAATATAGCAATAAAATTATTTTATTCTTAATTAAAAATTACAAACTTAAATTTTAAATACTAAAAAAATTATAATA
>NC_028648.1:1200683-1221003 GCF_001406875.1 Solanum pennellii
TATATATATATATATATATATATATATATATATAAAGTTGTCCTCATTTCATGTGTTTGTTACTATAATTTTATTATTTTTATATCTAGTGAATCTTCTCGTATTTCATTAATTGTATGCTTAATCAGCTTGAATAATTAGGACCATTCATTTTTTAAACAAACTATTAGTGTTCCCATTCAGATTTTATTTAGTGAGAATTAATATATTTTAAAACAGTTGTGTTTCATATATATATAAATATAAGACTAATATTTTATAACATTTTAGACTGTAATAAAGAAATGATCTGTTATGATCACTTATAATTAAATAAAAAAAAGTGATCTTTTTTAGAATTTTTATGTTTAAAAATAAAAATCTCTTATAAAAAATATCAAACTAATTTTAAAAAAAATAAAAGGACTATAAAATCAAATATTCATGTTATCACCTAAATAAAAATTAATATATTCTCATATCTCAGATATCCATTATCATCATCCCATGTGAATCTCTAGATTAATTATATTTAAGCAATGCATTTGGACAAAATTAAGAGGGGGAAATCATGTAAGAAATTGAGGTGATTTGGACCAAATAGGTTATTTTATAGTATCATTGTTTAAATTTTTATTTCATTTAAAAAAAGTTTTTATAAAACTCATCAAATTATAACCTCATCACAAAATCTGACAATTGTCTGTAATACACCACCAAATCCTAAAAATAATGTATTTCTTATTCTATATTTAACGCGTTAGTCATAATATTCTACGGATCGATATAGATAACACCCAGTATTCATTATTTATGATTAAAATTATTAGAATATTTATCGCATTCGCTCTTCTAGCTTTTATCTCTCAATATCAGTATGCAAAATGCTTTTATCGTTTGGTATTCTTTTCAATCTTTATATACGTATTTTAGCGCTCCAGTACTTGAAAACGTACAAATCCATTATATTACACTTTACTTCTTTGATACATGAAGGTTTACAACTCAAACACTGTGAGTTAAATTATAAATTGGTTTCTTTCGATTGGATGAAAACTTTATTCTAAAGAAATAGAAGAGTAAAAGAAGAGTATTTGAAGAAATTAGTAACATTTTGAGTAGCTAAAATCAAAGTAGAGTTCGTATAAATAAATAAATTGAACTAAATTTAAATGTATCAGATTAAATCAATAAAAATGATCATAATTCATAGTTTACTTAAATCAATATGACTTATGTCCAAATAAATTAAAAACAAATCATAATTCAATAACTAATGTTTAAAGCTTAAATTTATCGAATTATATATGTACATTCTAAATTATCATATACCATATGACACGTAATCATGACAAGCTGGAATTTTTATTAAATAAGTGACGTGGCAATTGACAAATTACCATACCAACCACTACTATAAACACATCATCAAAATATTAAACTTGTATATTTTGTTATTTTGTTTTTATACTATACTTTTTTTAGTAGCTAAGGGCACTAAAATAATTAAGAATTACTAGCAATAATGTCCTTTTGATTCATTGAGGAGGTGCATCAACTTCGATCGATGACGAATTTAGAATTTAATTATTATAAACTATGAGTTGAGAGAAGGAGATTTAAATTGTATATTTGATTATGTTTATAGTTGAAATTAATTAAACGTATTAATGATTTAAATTTGATTGCTTCAAACTTTTAGATTTTTTTTTAATACAAAATTTATCGTTCTTTTGTATTATGAAATTATATAAATATGAAATTAATTGATTTTCTTAGTTAAATTTTACATGTATATTAATGCATCGTCAAAAACAGAATTGGAATAAATCTATTGTCAAAGAGTTGCATATGCTACTACAATGTTCAAAATCAAATCATTAAGTTTTATTGAATCTATGAACTCGTGATTAGATCAATCTGTTACTATAAAAATAATCCTTAGCCGCCAAGAAAATAATGAAACCAAGATGTTTTATTGTTATGTATATAAGTAAAATTTATTCACCTATCATATTTATTTGAGTTAATACATGTAATAATATTTTTAACTGTGTTATTTTCAGTATGAAAGTTATGCATAAATATAAGACCTATAACTTTTCTGTAGACCTAGTTACTATCGAAACTACAAGACGATTTGCTAACTAAACAATGATAATTAGCCACCTTACACTATCGAAACTTTTTGAATATTTAATTGCACGATTTTCTTTTCAAATAGCTTTGGTCTTCAAATTTTACCTTTAACAATTGACAATTGCACGATTTTTCTTTCAAATAGGTTGATCTTTAATAATCAAACTTATACTTAACGGTACATAAGTTGTTTAAGGGCACGTGCTATAACTTATGGGATATTGTGATTTAAAAAATCTAAACTTACGTCTCACCAAAAAAGTTATTGATTTATCCTGAGAGATAAAAATTGAAAATCAGTACAAATACGGTAAAAGCGCAAATAACCCGTTTTTTCGACGGAAAAAGTGCATGAATTAATACATTTTAAAAAATAATTACTGATTTTAGCGATACTTTTTGTTTATTACCATTTATAGCAATACTGTGATAAATCTGTAATATGTATTAAATGTGAATTATGTATGCGATATATATGAATTATAATTATTTTTGAAATATATTATGTTTATTTGGTAAAAAATTGTCACATTGTATTATAAATGTATTAAAATGTGTGATAAATATATTATCTATCATTAAAACTTGTATTACATGTGAATAATAAATTGTTCTTTGTAATATGTATTAAACTTGTATTATAAATAAATTAAAAGTGATCAAGTGAAAAAAAATATTATTGCTATAAATGGTAAATATTTTTTTATTATAGTACATTTACGTAAGTTTCCCTTTCTCGACCCACCAAACCAAACATCAAAGGGCCATAGTGTGGTTCGTAATAGGCCCATGATTTAAGTCCATATCTTAATAGGCCCATACATTAAGCGAACCAAAGCCCAATTATTTTCGACGGGTATCTTCCCCGATTTAGGGCACAATTCGGGATTTCTCCGACACTTCTTCCCGGAAAATTTCCCTGAAAAATGAACGGCGATCTGGAGATCTCCGTCGACAAGCTTCCGATCAAGCGTTTAGAGTATATTGAAGAACAAGGCGCTGAACGCTTCCCTTCGTACACTTTCTTTCTCTATATAAAAATGTAGGATTTCATGCATAATCAGTTTGTGAGCTGGATATTTACATTTAGATTTTTCGTAATTGTTGCAGTGATATAGGATACGATGAGAAAACGGTGAATTTGATTAGGAGAATTGATTTTGCGTGGGCAGTGGAAAGAGAAGAGCCAAGTAAGAAGCAGAAGAAAAGCAGTAGTGCTACTTCTTCAAAGGAGACAAGTAGCAGTCAGCCATGGCAATGGCAGAGTTTGGTGGAGAATTTGCGATTGGCTCATCAAGAGCTTCAAGTCATTATCGATCTCATTCACACTGTAAGTGTTAACATTAGAATTTTGGCTTATAATTTTAATGATTGAACTTAATGTCTATATAGTTTTGATAGAAAATAGTTCAAATTAAGTTTTAATTGTTCTGATATTTACATCTGGTCTGGTGTTTGTGTGGTGTCTGGTCAAAGACTAATGTGTGATAATTGTGAGATTTTGAGAATCCTGACAAGTAATTTAGTATTCTAGTGAAATGAACTTGAATAGAGAAAAAGAATGGTGAGCAGGTTATAGGTTTGGGATTTTAGTCTTTTTGAGTTGATGATTTCTAAATTAATAATTTGTACTTAGTGAATGGATTGCATATGATACATACAAGGTTTGGGCTAAAACTACTAGGTTCTGCTGAACCTGCTTCCCACACTCTAGCTCCGCCTTGATACGGAGGTTTAGTCAATGCCAACTAGTGTGCGATTGAGGTGTTAGTTGATTGATTGATTATTTGTTGGTACATGTTTAGTATGTCTTGTGCCTAGCTGGTTGTGTTCCATGCACTTACCATAAGAGGAAAACTTTGTGTTTTAGCCTGATAATGTGCTTGAAAGTGGAATATATTTGTCTTATGCTGTACTCATTATTGACCAATTGAGTTTTTGGGGCATGCAGTTTTAGACTGAATGATACAGAGTAGTGTTTGCATCATGGATAAATGTTAATAAAATTTCAGCTATGAGAATAGAGCACACTGGTTTTGTTCCAAAGTTGAGGTTTATCACGAGAGTGGGTTGGAACATTTTTATTTAGTTATCAATATTAGTAAGGTATGAATCTAATTCAGAAAATACAATAGAGAACTGTAAAATACACACATGTATGATCGCGAATGTACTTGAAAAGTGGTTAGAGAAAGAAGATCAAGCCATCTACCTCTAAGTTCTTCCAATAGGGAATTTCATGTGTGCGTGATAAAGAAAGGCCTTTTGGAAGGTGCAAAGTTGGATACACCACATTTCTATTACTCGGTAACAGGGATGTTTTGGATTTTTGAATTGAATCAACGTGGTTTTCTAAATTGCAATAGCTACACGGGTATCAAGCTACTAAGCCACACTATGGAAGTCTGGGAAAGGGTGGTCGAGATGAGGATGAAGAGGGTGTGTCAGAACCAATTCAGCTTGAAGCCATGAAAGGAAATTGTTTGAGCAGTATAGGGAAAAGGAGAGGGACTTGTACATGGTGTTCATTGACCTAGAAAAGGCATATGATAATGTCCCTAGCATATCATTTACTCCTCATTATCAGTATGATAGAGACAACTAAGGATTAGAAAATTTGACTTAAGCTTTCGGCGTTAGTTATTTAAGTGGCATGAGATTCGTCAGTCCATTTGCTCCTTCAATCCCTTTTTGCCCCTTCTCCCTGGCATTTAAGACAGCACCTTTCTTAGGCATAAGATGAATAAATTAGCAGGAACTGTGGATTATGTATTGCATTGTTGACTCTGCTGTTCTGCATACAGGTGGAGGCAAACGATGCAGTGACAGTGGCTGGCATGACCAGGCCAAAGCAATTGCCCAACGAGCATCTGTCAGACCTTGCCGTGTCTATGGCAACCAAGCTGCAATGCTTCCGTGTATTTTACTTTATCCCTTCTGCAAGATGTTATGGTTGATGTATAAGTTTGAGTTAAACAAATAATCCACTGATTATCTTTAAGTCTAATGGTTTGTTGACAAAGTATCTGTGATTTTTTTTTAGTTATGCACTTCATTAGCAAAGCTGTATGTGTTTCGTAATTTGGCTTTTCTATTGCAGCATTTGGGGAAATATTTTAAGCAATCTGCCAAAGCTTTGGAACAACAAGTGGCTAGAGAAGCAAGATTTTATGGTGCTCTTATCAGGTTTGTTCTTTGTGGCTATGAACAGTATTAGTACATTGTGAAACATATGTCTGCAGTCTTTTAGACTACCATGTCTTTGTGCCTTTCCTCAAAATTTTGGCTATTTCCTGATGAGCTGATAGATTGCAGCAAAATTGGAAGGTTAAATGGCATCGGATGGTTGCTGCTGCTTCTGGAAATGAAGGGTTTTACATTGATTTATTTGACACTTCATTATATGATCCAGCGGTTGCATTTCGCCCATCTTCTGCATCTGTGGTGCGTATTGAGCATGACCCAGCTGGGATGCTGGCTGTGAATTTACCGCCAAATTCCTGCCGGACTCTTCAATTTGAGTTTCTCGGTGCAAGTACACCTACTGGTGTTATAAAACATAGCAGACTGAGACCAAAGGTGTCTTTTGAGGATTCTTCTGGAGAAACTAAGAGAGAAAAAAGTGATGATGAGCATGTGAGAGAAACTCATTCAACACTCCGTGAAGTTCACCGAGCAATCTTTGATGAGCAGGTATATTTCTAGGTTCCCTCCTTTCTCTTTCTAGTACCCTTTGAGTTTTTCTTATTCATTTTTGTGACCTACTTCTGTTTTCTGATTATTTTCTTGGTCCTTGTTGCAGGTGTTTGATTTGGTTAACCGTGAAGCATTTAATCCAGCTTTGGGTGCTGACGTGACAGGAATACAAGAAAACTTGTTACGTTTAAGTATAGGTCAGAGAGCTTCTCTGTCCATTTCACTTGTACCATCTGCTGACGATGGTCAGACAGCTAATGCTGTGGGTGATGAACATCCAGAAACTGCTATTGTGCCTTTTGAATCAGTTGATGCTTCAAAACAAGATGAAGGGAAACTTGACTTGAAAAAGTTGGGGTTTCCCAATCGAATTAGTTTTGAAATTTATTTGCAACAACTTTTTCATGAACATGTGTTTATAAAAGCCAAAAATAGATTATCATCTTTGGGCAAACCTGAAATATCTTCTCAACCTGTGAAAGATGGTCCCAACCTTTTGGGACATTTCTGCGTCTCTCTAGCTCATAGGATCTTCTCAAACAAAGTCCTCGCAGAGCTTGAAAGTCTGGTATGAACTTTTCTGTCTGAGTTTGTAAACTGCTAGGCAATGTAGCCATTATGTATCTGAAGAATTCCTTGTTTTGTCTATAGGTTAGCAGGGTACCATATGTCCAATTGATATCGCATCCCACTTGGCATTCTCGAACATCATCATGGACGCTTTCCATGGATGTACCCGAGTCAATTCTCCATGCAGGAAGGCTGTCTCACTCATCTGACTATGTAAAGAATGTGAAATTTCACTTTCGTACAAAAGTCATGGTGCGTGATGATTGCATCAGTCTGGAAGGGGAAGGTGCTCCTAATGTTGTTGGCCTCTTCAAAGGAAAGCCTGATAGTATTTGCCCTATGAACAGATATGACTGTGACTTGTCAGATCTTCCGATGGTACTATTGCAGCAGGTCTGTGTCCTCCTCCTCTTTACTATTGTATTTTGATATGAGAATGGGTGACCATACTATGAAGAATCGTTCATTTCTGGCCAGATAAACTTCTATTCATCCTAGAGCTGGTACTTCCTTAAAAAAGAAAGCCTATGATCCTAGACATTTTTTATTTTTCCTGTGATTCAGTTGAACCATCCAAACTCTTTGTGTCTTTTTCTGTTGTATTGCTTGGGGTGATTTATGTGACACGAGTAGCATAGAAGGTTTTCAAACTGTTTGTGTTGCTGCCTAGGATAATTTGCTATCTTGTGGTCAGGGACCAAACTTCTGGTGGATAGCTATGGTCATGATGGTGAGGGAGAATGTTGTTTTGTTACCATAGAAACACCAGAAATGTGAAGCCCCACCCCTCACCCACCTCCAAATCACTGCTTTAGTTAGGCGCCTGTCACGAGTTTGAATCTTGTCGCAGAGTATAGAGGGGCAAACCTATTATCCTTTAGATTGCAAACCTTTTGCCAGTTGGCGCTGGGGGATGGGGACACAAGGGAACATAATGTCCCGCACCATCATAGGGAATCTCAAAGCCCCAAGCTCCATTTTCTCAGTTATCACAGAAAGGGAAAAGCAAAAGCATCACATTTGTACCCTTCCTTTCGATAAACAAATCAATATACAATCTACGTTGGAAATCAATGTCACTTCCAATCTTGCAGCAACCTTATGTGAAGCTATTAATTTCTGCTACAGGTTGCCAGCCAGGTGATACGATGGCTTCATGAAGAAGCCCTTATGGTTGGTATCAAAGCAAACCGGGATTTCTTATCCTTGTCATTTGAGCTAGAGCAAGGAGAAACACTCAGTCTCGTGGCACACGTAGACCCTGAAGATATTCAAGGATGTATTTCCTGGTGGTTGGTGATGGGCGATGGATTCTCTGAAGAAAACAAACTTCAAATGGACGTTAACAGTGGTGAATCCGAAACAAGGAAATTCTTAGGTTATTTATCTTTAGAAGTGTTATACTCAACCTTAATGGATATGGTTAGCGTTAGTAGTACCGCAGGCCATTGATTTGTATCTACGTATCTGTATTTTTTTTTTTCGTTTCTTCGATGAGTATTTATCTTGTACAAATTATGTAGCTGAGAATATCATACATCCAATAGCTCATAAGCTAAATCATTGTGGATTCAATTATTTTTAGAAGTAAATTGTTTTTTGGATTTTATCATTTGGAGAAACTATAGGTTCTTGTGTATACACTTTTTAAGCAAGGTCTATGTACATCTTAACATCTCCGGATTTCACTTGTACGATTTTTTTTATTATACTGGGTATGTTATTGTTGTCGTCGTCATCTTGCCTACATTTCTTGGAAACCTACTTCATTGATACATTTGTAACTAAAAACAATATTTGTTGAGAAGAAATATTTTCGAAGTTTCTATTTTCAAGTAAAGTTTTTGTAGTTTAAATCATCAAAACATATAGAAAGAAACCTCTTATTTGTGGCTATGAAGAGTTGAGTGTGCATTTTAAATTATTAATTAGGTCTCTTTAGTCTTTGTCTTAATCCAAATTCATCATTCATTAAGACTTACCAATAAGAGATAAACCAAACACTTTGATCACAACAAATAAGATAAACAATTTTTTGACAAGACTAATAAACCACTAATAAGAGAAGCTTCATCAACATGAACCCCACTAAAAAGAAATATTTAACTTGTACCCATTTGTAGTTATTATCATTATATTTATCCAAGTATACAAAGAATTTTTTAAATATTCAAGCTTTGTTTAACAATAATCTTTTAAATTAAGATAATATTTATGGGGTTGTGGTTTTTGTTGGCTCAAGTAGACATTTGAAAAGAAGTAACAAAAGGAGTGGAGTTGTGGGCAAGCAAAGCATGCTTACTTTGGACATTACTAATTGCCATGGCACAAAAGGCAATATGGTCCTACTATTTTAATATTTTCACTCTTGTCTCCACCCAAAAATAATGCTATTTTTTTAATTCGGTATTCAGTATCCATATTAAGATTTTAACTAAAATTTAAATTTACGACATGTTAGACACATTAAACGGTAAAAGGGGAACACTCCTTATGAAGTGTTTTTCCATATCGAGATTTGAAGTTGAGACTCTGATTAAGAGTTGAGGAATCATATCCAACTCATCGCAACTCTAAGCGGTACATATTAGCTTACCAAGATTTTCTCCATATCGAGATTTGAATCAAAGACTTTGATTAAGAGTGGAGGAATTATATATCCAACCCATCGCAACCCTAGGCGGTGTATATTACTATATCTAAATACATGTCTCATGGTAGTGTAACAAAATGTGTTTATGTTATTTATATCATAATTCATAAGGTTAGTTTCCGTTAGGACTTAGGAGTAGCCACTTATAGTATATTGAATTTTAAGTTAATCTCAAGATGTTCATTTTATTTGTTTATTTATTTTATAAAAAATGGGTCTTTTCTTAGGATGCACACAATTAGATATAATGCTTATAATTAGGTATATGTGTTGCATACCCAAAATTGACTTAAAAGAAAATAAAAAGGTAAAATAGAATAAAAAAATATGATAGTAAAATTCTACTAGTAGTAATAATAATAACTATTATTTTTCGAGGGTCTAAAGTTATTGTCTTCAGATTGGAAGTGATATGTGATGATCGTTCGAGAGTAATTTTTTCTTTTGTGCTTTAGAGTTGAGCCGCCCCCTACTCCATATTCTCCAATCTATATGGTAACTTGGTTGAGAACAAATTTTCCGAGACAATACTAATCTAAGAGATCATTTGGTTGGAAACAAGTTATTCGAGATTAATTATCCCGAAATAAGCATATAAATGATGTGATAAATAATCTTGAACTATCTAATACCTCAAACGAAATACAAGATAAAATAATCTCGCATTTTGTCCTAAAATTATAATACCTTATACCTCACACCAAATGACTCGTAAGAGTTTTATCCTCGATAAATTGTAAATATGTAATGTGGGCTCGATACCTCTACCTCCATTAAAACCTACCTTTCGTCAATTTATCACACATCTTTCTATTTTGTTGGTCTCTTTTTTATATATCCGAACCATTTCATTATCATTTACCTAATAGTAATTTTTTATATTTCATGCATAAAACTATATACTAAACCAAACTTTTTTTTAAAAATATTTACTCCACATATAACGAAGATTAAGGTTTTAATCAAGACTTCATACCTAAAGGTACAATTCAAGAAACGAATCTGGCATTACCAACTGTCAATTTCTTCACTACTCATCAGTTTATATGCACAGATCTCTCTAAAAATAGCAAAAAAGCTCTAAAAAAACCCATTCATGGCCTTTTTTGTTGTCATTATTAGCAACACTTGTTGTGTTTAACCGTTGCTGTTGTGCTTATTTGTATTGAATTCTTCATTGATTACTCTAATCTGAAAAAAAACTGAAGTTTTACGTTTTGGGTATTCGAGAATTCTACTTTTTTTTTTGCTGGGGTCGAAGATTTTGAGGCCATTGATGTGGGTTCTTGATTTATTGGGTATTCATGAATTGGGGTGTCAGAAAGTTGTGATCTTTGATTTGGGGTTGTGAGTATTTTGAGTTTTATGATGAGGTTTTAGAGAATTTTGAGTTTTTTTATATGGGTTTTACAGTTTGGATGATATAGTTGAGTTTTTGATTCAACTGGGCATGTAGGGTGTTAGGTGAATGAGCTGCAATTTGGTAACTGAAGAGACACAGTTACTTTTTGTTGTTAGATAGTTTACATTGTTTGATTCTTTTTACAAGTGAATTGGGGTTTGGATATTTGTTAGGAGTTTGTAGAGAATTTGGAATTATTGGTTGGCTGTAGCTGACTTGTTTGGTTGGTTTCAGCTAAATAACTTCAAGGAGTTAGAAAGGAGTTGTATACAGAAATTTGTTGATTTTTTTGCTTTAGAACAATTTTGTTAATATGTCTGGTGGAACACCTGCTGGTAGCGGTAGATATGTGAGGCAGAGGCTTAGTCAAGGATATGGTTCGAGTGGCGATGATCTTGAGGATGATGCTTGTTCTAGATTTGTATCACAATCACATTCACTTCCCAGGACAAGAACATGGACTGAGGTTTTAGAGAATTTTCTTTGGATTGCTTCTGCAATATTCATTGTATACTATGGTGATCGGCATCATAATTTGATTTTCCTTTTGTGGCATGATGATCGAATTAGGAGGTGAGCCTACTTGATTCAATTTCTACTTTTGACTTATTACTTTCAAGGAACATATTTGATATTCTATATATTGCATGACTGTTTTGCCACCTAAAGTGAAGAAAGGGAAAAAAAGAGAGGGATGGTAGATAAATGTGGCACAATAGGTTGTCAATAACTATATCTGAATGCCACATGAGGATAGGTGAAAAAAAGTGTAGATTAGTCGTTTACTAATATACTACTGCCTGAATAGTTGGTAGATTGCTCTTGTTTGATGTTTTTAGCTCACATCAGAATTCAGATGATTGGATAGATGTAGCTAATGTTTTAGCTACTGCGCTTGATAGGTAGTTACTGTCATGTAGTGTCCTTGAATCCAACTGATTGGTTTTAAACTAGCGTATGTAAACCATGTCAAATTTGCTTCGAGTTATTAGTTGAAAGATTTCCAGACAACCTTTTGCTTTGGCTGAATTGATATGTTTGTTTATAATGCTTTTATCCTATTGCATAGCGAAAATGATAAGCAACTCTAGTGCTTCAAGTAACTCTTTTTTTTTTGTTAGAAGCATTCAAATTATTAGATATCAGGAATGTCTAGGAGCACATAGTTGTTAGTCATCTTTTTCATTTTCTGCACCTTCTTTGTCTTGATATGGGTCCTTCAGGTTGGCTCCATTTGACACTCCCACTGAGTTGGCAAAGCACCTTTTGTATTTGATTTGCCACAAAGTTTAAGAAAGTAAAGAAGACTTGTGAATTTTGTGGTCTTTAAACTAAAGATATGTAAAATGTACCAAAGTGCCCTTTAATCTTGTGGTCTTAAACATGTCATGTTGGAAGCTAGAACTAAAAAGTTGCCAAAAAAGGAAAAAAAGGCATTCTTTTTTAAATAAACTAAAAAGGAAAGTGAGACAAACAAACGAAACGGAGGGAATACTAAAATTCTCCTTTAGTTGAATCATGAATTCTAGGAAGTAATCTCTTAAACATTTCCAAAGATGAGAAACACTGCATCAGAGGTGTATGGTATCCAAGCAATTGTAGGTTATTTGAAATACTCCATGGTAATCAATGAAATAAGCTCTCTTTTCTTCACTTTCAGGTGCGGTCCTTTCCTGAACCTTGCGTGCCCCCTGGATGCTTTGTGCACCAGTTTTCCCTGCCCTCTTCACTTTTAAGTTTACTCTGGATCAAAGAAATAAAATAACATGTGTAGGAATGGAGGAATGGAAGGGAAAATGTGGCACATTTGTAGTTTGGATCTTTTGGATTCATTCATATATAGAGCTCAACTAGTGCTTAATTAGTTTTCTTCATCCACTGATCCTATTGGACTGTGTAACCTTCACTTCTGCATCTCCTTTGATAGCCTATTTTTAAATCATGATAAGTTAAGAGATGAAAGATTGAAGTTCATAACCTATTAGGTAAAGATGTTTTGATATAAATCTTTCATATGGTGGAGAGCAACTATTTGAGGTTCCTTTTGTAGAACAACAGATACAAAAGTATCTAAATATCGTAGTAAATACAAAATACATAAAATTTTCAGATCTGTCTGTACTTGCGTGCATTCCATCTGTCTGTTTTCTATCATTCCCACACAGTTCTTTCATGTAAGTGTGTTGTAAGTTAGCAAACTGCAGCTGTTAATCTGTTAGTAACATGCATGTGGTATCCAGGAACTACTAGCTTCTCGACTTTTTTTGATATCAAGTACCTTCATTGATTCTTCACATTTCTGCTGCAGATTACCACTTTACTTTGGGATGTTTGGTGTTGGTTTTAATGTTCTATTTTTCATCCACACAAGTATGTTGGCTTTGGGTGTCCGGAAGTCCTATGAGAAGTGGGAGGTTTCCAGTACAGCTGCACTTCCCTACATCACTGCGCTTGGGATCCTGTCTTTCCTCTTGTAAGAGACATTATGATTGCATGAGTTACACGTGCATTCAATTAATAACATACATATAGTTTTCCAATTTAAAAGTCTAGATAAAATGAGACTGTTTTGTTAAAGTACAAGTTGTTTGTTTCAGGTTCTGTTTTGCTCTGTGGCCTATATGGAGCTTGTTGACCCTTCCACTTGTGGTATGTCCTGAGTCCCTTTATGTTTCTGATTCACCTGTAGAACAATTTCCAATTGTTTGATGAATAAACAGTTGACCAGCTTGAAATAACTTGTGTTTTCTAATGAATCATGTAAAAGAATCAAACGATGACGTTGCCCCAAGGGCTTTTTTAGCGGTAAGAACGTAGTGTGTGATGTGCGGGTTGAGTGTACATCTGTGGTTTGAACCCTGCTGCAGACAAAAGTTTGTCCCTCCCTCCGTCATAATTTAAGTGTCTTAGTTTGACTTGACGTGGAGTTTACGAAATATTGATAGACTTTTGAATCTTGTGATCTTAAATTAAAGAGGTATGCAGTCCAGTAAGAAGCACTCTTTTTAGGACAGACCAAAAAGGAAAGTAAAACACTTAAATTGGGACGGATGGAGTATTTAAGTAGAGAACCATTATCCACAATGTTTTGGATCGTGTGCTACTGGCTGTCGGGAATTTCTCGTTCATTAAAAGAAAGAATCAAATGACAATGGCCTAACAAAATGCAGAAAAGAATCATCATTTTCGACTTTACCACTTTTTAACCATTTCTTGTCTTACTAGTTTCTTAAATCTGATTGAACTGCATTACCTTGTCTTCTATGTTTTGCAGTTCACTCTATTCATGGCTTGCATGGTTATACTGCCATATTTGGTTCTCAGGAGATTCAAGCTACAAACTGATTTGTTTCGTACAGATTAGATACGGTGTGTTAACAAGCATAGTTTTACATCTCACTGACTTAGCTGAAGGCGTATAGGAGTTATGAACGAATCAGATCAATTCAGTTGTTCAAAGTTCGGTTTTTTGAACAAATAGTTTTGAGTGAAGTAAATATTTGTAAGTTTTGATAGTGTTTCGGAAGTGCATTGGATTGTAAAAGTTTTTGCAACATTCATGCTGACCAAGAGTGAAATTGTTCCCCTCATGAACTAAGCAACATTGTAATGGCTTTCCACTTTTTTCTTCCTTGATGATTGAGAAATTTTCAAGAGCCTGTGAAGTGCAGTTCAATATTTGGTGTATAATGGTTCGCTCCATCGTTCTCCGTTTATCAGACAGTCTTTTATTGGGTGTTAAATGTTTTTTCGTATAGTATTATTACTTTAAACATAATATTAATTTTATTATTTTGTATCGTTAAATGACGTTGTTATCATATTAGTATCTTTGCCCTTCATCTTGACCTTATTTTTTTGTTTAATAATCTTATTTTACTCTTATGTTTTCTTATACTAATATAACTTTATTACCCTTCTTTCCTTTTTGCAATATCACAAGTTTGTTCATCACATAGCATTATGAAAACTAAAAACACTCTTAAACTTGGCGCAAATTATTAGTTTTATTTTCAAGTCAAGTTTAAAGGTACTTTTAACACTTCTCTCGATTTTTTATTAAGAGCTCCATGCTTCTATAAGAGCTTGAGATCATTTGATGGAGATGCATTCAAGTTTAGTTAATATATCTAAGTTTAGTTAATCAAGTAGATCAGTGTTTTTAAGGCTATCAATAGTTCAGATTTTTAAAGTTATCAATAGTTTAAATTCGGGGACGAAACTAATAATTTGTGTCAAATTTAAGGATGTTATCAATACTTCTCTTAAACTATACACATGAAACTAATATATATATTCTTCAATAATACAATATCATTTCGTATAAAAGATATGTATCGACCATCAAAACAAGTCAAAATAGTGTTTTTCTTTTACGAGCTTCATCTTCGAACTATAAACTAAAAAATATGGAAAATGCACAAATACCCCATAAGCTATGCCCGAAATCTCAGAGACACACTTATAGTACATTAAGGTCCTATTACCTCCTGAAGTTATTCGATAAGTAATTTTCTAATCCTTTTCGGTCTACGTGTAACTAGCTTGTAAAATTAATAAAATAAGTTTGCGAGGTAATAGACTTTAGTACAGTATAAGTGAGATTTCTGGCATTATTCCAAAAAGTATTTGTAAGTGTCATTTTTTTATAGCTTTACCTATAAACATATGATATCATAATTAGCAGTCGAAAAATACAGTTTTTTCTTCTTGTTCCTAATCGCCATTGAAGAAGCATCAGGTGCTGCTAAGAAAGGTAAAAATCTCAATTTTTCCTCATAATTATTCCAAAATTAGTGTATGGAATTGCGTTTTCTTCTATGCTGCTGCTTGGCTACTGGGAATATCGATTTCTTCATCTTCATGTAGATTTTTTTGTTTTTTTTCTGTCAAAATATGTAAAAGTTCTTTTTTTTCTTCTGGGTTTGTACAATCTTGCCGATTTCTGTACAAATTGAATGGCCCTCAAAAGTTAGGTATCTTTTCCTCTTTCATTTTGTTGGCATGAATAGAACTCCCTTTTGGCCATAGATTTTGAATTTGCAAAGTGAAAATTGAGTTCTTGAAGTTGTGTTTGGACATATATTATAATTGAAAAAAAAGTTCGAATTTTTGTGAGTGGAGGTGAAATTTCTCCCAAAAAGTGGTGTTGAAAAAGTGTTTGATCAAATTTCATGGCCTAATAGATGAATGAAGATAATCTGATTCAAATTCTATGGCCAAAAGCTAGCTAAGTGAAATAGGAAGCCATTGCTATAATCGAAGAAACTAGGAGCATTTGAGGGGTCATTTGTATATATAGGGAAGTGGAACCTTTTGTGAAGTTACATTATAATTTGTCATCTTTCATTGTGTTTGAATATCAATGAATCCTAGCATTTTCCTGCTCTTAACTACTCATCCCCCAAACAATGAAAAATAAAAGATGTCATGACCTTTAATGTATATCCATATTTTTTCATGACATATTATATCTATAATATTCATGTACTACTCTAAATATATTCGGCTGCCTAACTAGATGGAGATACTGTTCTTTTGAGCTTTAGTATTTTCTCCGAAGACTTGACAGTGGAGAAGATCCTTGTGGTCGTGTTATGAATCAAAAAAAAAAAAAAACAAACGGCCACTATAGTGATTTGACACCGAGAAGATTCTTATGGTTCTTAATGCAGGCAGGAAAATAATGTTCAGATCATTCCTTCGAAAGGCCGTTTCTAAACAGCTTAGTTATCATCCAGATGTCACTAAACAGCTTTGTCGTCATCCTTTCCAGTTCCATTCAAAGGTAAAAATTTCAATTCTGATACAATACGATTCTGCAATCTGGGATAGTAGTGATATGCATTCTAGTTTCTTTTAGTGCTAACTTTTGCTTCTTGATAGAGAGGAATGCACAGCAGAAATAAGAAGGCAATGGAGTTCATAGCTAAAGGGTGGAATGCTCTGCAGGAAGTTGATAGAGTAATTGATTATTGTGAGCTTAATGACAAACGTCTCATTCCTCCACTAAGGGTATGTTTAGTAGAAAATAACATGATACAGTTAATCTTCTTTATTTATGGTTCTTTCAATGGAAATTTATGTGTCTGTGTGTGTGAGTTCAACCTCTGTCAGTAATTGCTACTATCTTCATTTGTCTTGGCTTGCTACTAACCCCAGAGACATTGTGGTCAATTTTCATATTTATTTCCTTAAAAAAGAGTGTTATCCTTGCTGTACATCTATTTAGAAGATAGAAGCATGCCCAAGTAGCTCATTGATCATTAGGTTTTCTCCAGTTTCTTGAATATGTCATGGAGGTTATTGATGTTAATGGTTGTAAAGAGAGCTGGTTGGTCAATTTTTGTAGATTTATTTATCGTTCAGGAGTTTTAGCACCCTACATAGCTGCATTTGAGGTGACCCTTTGATCCTTCTTTTGTCAAGCATCCATCTTATGCTTTGTGCTGTCTTCTGTGTTGAAGACGGAGGATGTCAGTTAGTTTTTTTTTTGTCTTAAAGAATAGCTGAGGGTATTCCACAGAAATTGAAGAAGCATCCACCATTGGCTTGGTAGCTAAATACAGTCGACTCTTTTTATGAAAACAACATCGTTGCATATTGTTTGCTTCTTTTCATCTCTTATGGTTCATCTCCCTTATACCAATCAATATTTACTAAGAAGTGCCTTTCTTTTGTTAAATCTTAAATCTACTTTTGAATGTCTGTATGTTAGTTTTCTTTTATAATAATACTTAGGCATGTATATCTTGGTAGAGTTTATCCATTAATATTCTTTTTTGTTGATTTTGAACTTATCAAATATTTTTTCCATTGGTTCTTATGTGTTAGACAGCAAAGGAGAATTTTGAGTTGGCCCTAGAAGCAGACAACTCAAATACGCATGCAAGATATTGGCTTTCAAAACTTCATCTCAAGTACCATGTCCCTGGGGCATGCAAAGCTGTGTAAGTTTTTGTCTATTTGGTCTGAAGATTGGGTATCTGCAAAGTGTAGGCATTTATTATTGTTCATATGCTATTATCACATTCTTCTTAGCAAGTGTAAATAGGTCTTCATGCTCCACTTAATTAGTTTCAAGCTTGTTCTGTTTATCTTCTTGAACTTATCATGTGTATGATTGAGGTTCTAAAAAATTTCCTAACTGATTAGCCAATCACTACTTACATGATATGTGATATCTAACTTCTTGATTTGCTCATGAGATGAGGGGGTTAATCATTTGACTTGAGTGATACCTTCAGTATTTTTTTATGGAGTAATTAAGGGGAAATTGAGGAATATGTTCAGTACTTCTTCATAAATTACACTGTTAAAACTTACAGCTAATATTTATTCCTATTTTTGATGACAGAGGAGCTGCTTTATTGGTTGAAGCTGCAGAAATGGGTGATCCAGAAGCTCAATTTGAATTAGGTTGCCGTTTAAGAGTCGAGGTATGATTTCCTTTATCCAAACATATCAATTTTGTCAAGAAGAATTGTTAATCCTATACCACCTATGAGTTTCTACAGTGTTAAGACTCTTTCTTGCTCAAGTGACGGACCATCTTAATACCTACACAAACTTGTTTGAGTTTAGAACTCAAAAGTTGACTAACATCACCTTGATATGTGACACAAGCTTAGTATGTAGTATCTTCCTTTGCTTGGTATGACTTGTGAACTCTTCTAGTGACATGAACTACAAAAATGAAAACTTCTTCTTTTTAATCAAATGGGTGTTTTTGTGAATTTCTTCTTATTTACACATTGCTTCCCGTTCATTACTGCAATTCAAAGCACATGCCTATGAGTATTTCCACTAATTGTGGTCTAATTTGGAGCTAGTCGGCATGTCTCTGTCACTACGCTAACAGTTGCGAGGAGAGAACTTGTACAAAAACGCACAATAATTTGACAACCAGCTATAGCATGCTAGATCTATTCAGATATTGCTGAAATTTTGATTGTAAGCCTAAGTCATGCATGAATTCCTGGGCTTAAATTGTACAGCAACAACAGACCTATCATAATCCCACGAGTAGGGTAGTGGGCTTAAATTGTGATTCCAAGAATTGAGATTAAAACTAACTTTGAAGTTTAAGGTACAGAGAAGTTCTGCTGATTTGATTTGATTTGTAGGGGCATTGCTAAGCTCAGAGAAAACAAGGAAACAGTTCTTGTACATCTGAAGAGGTTGTTGGTTTGGTTAAAGGAAAAATCATATGCCAAACAGACTGGGAAACCACCCTTGACAAATTCCGTTTTCGCTCTGTTGGTGTCATTTTTATACTGGGCGGACCTACATTTTGTGTAAAAACACTCTGGTTTGTAACCAAGGACAAGACAAAGCTACTACATGGTTCTCTTCTCCATTGCTTTCAGCATAGCTTCTTCGCTACTGTATTTATTTTACACACTTGTCTTTCGGTATTATTTACTTGAGCCAGAGGTTTATCAAAAACAACCTCTCTACCTTCACAATGTAGTGGTAAGGTGCGTACATGCTACCCTCCCAGATCCAATTTATGGGATTAGTGATTACACTGGGTATATTGTTGGGCACTGAGGTATTGTAAAGGGAAGTAGATGAACATGGAAAATGAAGAAGTTAGTGAATGAGGGGAAAGTACAAGAATTCTTGAGGAAGTGACTGTAAGTTTCCCTGGGAAAGGATATCTTCTTTCATAATCATTCACCAAAACTCAGCAATTTTGCATACTCTCTGTTTTAAATTTGGAAAGATGATGTTATGTTACCAGTTTTAAAAAAGGAAGTGGAAGGACGATGTCCGAGCCATTGGACAATAAGGATCAAATAGCCATGAGTCACTTTTGTGCCATTCCTTCAATGTTGAATAATATTATTGATGTTAACCACCATACTTATTGCTTTTGACTGCTTTGCACTGACTCAGCTTCACTGCCACCTTCTCAATGTGTTTTTATAATGTTTATCGATTTCACTTTGGTTGAGCAATATAATCACATATCTGAAGCCTTTTCAAGTACTCTATCCTAGTAGTGGGTTTGTGTCAAACAAGTCTGTGTTATGTATAATGTCAGCTCGACCATTTCAAACTTTCCTTCTTTCATAGGTTAATATGTTGGGTGTTTCTAGGATATTTCTTTTTGCTCCATCATGTCCATCAGGAGACTTATTAGTTTAGAAGCGCAGAATCGACTACCTTAATTGAGTTTCCCCTGCTCAATTGTTCTGCCTTCAAGACATGTTTTAAAGATTTTGACTGTTTTTATACATTGGGTGGTCTTCACAGAACGAGTATGTGCAATCAGATCAGCAAGCATTTTACTACTTGGAGAAAGCTGTTGACCAGGTGTGTATTTTATTAGTGATGTTGAAGTTATTCTTGGTTGCATGAATGTTCTAAATTTCTTGGGAAAATTGTTCTTTTTTTCAGTTGCATCCAGGTGCACTATACCTCTTGGGTGCTGTGTATCTTACTGGGGACTGCGTGAAAAAGGATGTTGGTTCTGCTTTGTGGTGTTTCCATAGAGCATCTCAGAAGGTACAGGGCATTTTTACTGCTTGTTGAATGCAACTAATCAGTACAAAAGATCGAACTATGTAGTGACAAATTATATGCTGTAGAGAAAGATGTTTTTCATATTAAACTTAAAAGGAAAACTGGATTTGTACATTTTGGGAAGCATATCGTGTTAACAAACTGTGATTGGCGTAAGTTGGCTCCACCTCATAGAAAATTGTTTTACTAGCAAATAAGTGAAGAGCCTATCTATAATTATCACTGAGCGGTCATTTAGGGGCCTTAGCTGGTGATCCGGGCTGTTTATCCCCACCTAATTTTCTTTGCTTGAATGTAGGGTCATGCTGGAGCAGCTATAGCGTATGGATCCCTTTTACTCACAGGTAGTC
>NC_028648.1:1221545-1281529 GCF_001406875.1 Solanum pennellii
CCCCCCCCCATTGTTACCTTTTTTTTAGAAAGGCAACTGTTTGCATATATCATCAGCGTAGAGGCAGTTCCGGAAGCCATATTTACATTTAAAAAAGGACAAGTGTGTCCTTGCTCTTCTTAAAAGGATTCTATAACATCTAACAGTGAGACTATCCACTCTTGTTTGTAAACTTAGTGCGACTTTCATCTTTTTTTGTCTATCGGAAACACTACCCTCCCTAAACCCCCACCTGTAGGATTACACTGGGTATATTGTTGTTAGTGTTGTTAACTTAATAGGATTCCTGCTTAAGTTTACATAATGCAATACACTTGATTGGAATATGTTATGAGCATTTTCCGGATTCTCAATTTCACGTGGCATCATTCAGGTGTGGAACTTCCAGAATCAATAACGAAATTTTATGTGAAGAGGGGGTCATCAAGCAGAATATCAAGGAGGAACGGCGTTGATGCTGAGCTTAATCCGATTGAGCTGGCCAGAGAACAATTTGAAATTGCTGCAAAAGCAGGATCGGACCTTGGATTTAGGTGGTTACAAAGAATTGAGGAGGAAGTGAAACGTCTGCAGTCTTCCTAGCTCACGAATATCTGAGACAGAGTCGATTGGTTAACGTACCTACAAGGGTAAGTTCATAGCACTAATACATCTGATGTAAGCTATCTCTTGTTCTTTCATTTTAGATTGAGATTGATTTCCGGGAATGAGTGACAAATTCTACGACGAGTCAATGGTTGCAGCTGCTAAGATATCTTGGGAATGATGTGGATCAGAGTTAAGAGCAAGCTGGTAATACAAGTAACTAAACAACCCTTGATTGAAGTTCATATCAGTCTATATAATAGGATCAACTAGTATTTCAGAGATGACACATTTCAAGTTATTTTTGGAAAAAGTATAAGCATCTTCATCTTTATACATGAACTCAGATACTCTTGTAAGATTAATTATAGGCATAAGCAGAACTCTTGTTATAATAGTCGCATCCACTTTAAAGTATTCTTCATTCAAATCCTTCCAATAATTTTCTATTATGTTTCTTATCTTTGTGTGTGCTTCTTCCTTTCTAACACCATATTCTTTCATATAACATTCAACACCAGAAGCTGCATCTCCTCTTTTTTGCTCTTCCTAATCATATAAACATATAAAATCGTGTTAAGTCAAATAACATCACATAGGTTGAGAAGGAGATAAACATACCTCATGTGATAAAAGATCATTGAGTAATCTAGTAATGATACAAGATGCAACAAGTATTGGAGGTTCATTTGTTAGCCAATCAAATGCATCTTTAGTTGCTATTCTCTCCCATCCCTAACCAAGAAGTAGTTGCTAGCAATAGGTAACCACTTGTTGAAATTCCATATATAGTTCCATTCTTGGTACTTTCTTTTCATAATACCATTTTGCCTCTTGAAAGTAAGCATTCACCACCTTTTTCATCTAAAAAAAAATGTTAGTGTTCATCATTTTAATTAATTTAAAAGTATATATTTTTGCTACTTTTTTTTATAAGTACCTCATTTATGGAATAGTTGACTAGAAATGACTTGTTTTCATTTGCCAACTCTTTCTCAATTTCATTGTAAACATCTAAAAGATCTTGATAAATAATCCTCATATATGATGGTAACTCTTGTGAAGCATCAATATTCCATTTTGTGGGGAAAACGAGTGCATTTTCAAGTTCAAAAGAGCACCTAAGCAGGTAAATGCAAATTTTTGCTGATTTTTGTGTGCTATAGTCAATGAAATTTTTTTAATCCGAAATTCACGAAATAAAATTGCCTAAAGTTTTTGTTGACGATCATTAAAACGAAGGTAATGTATCCAATTATTTCCGCAAGAAAAATTGACGCATTTTCAAGTTCAAACGAGCTCCAATGTACGTAAACGTAAAATTTTCTAATTTTCATGTGTTATCATACATGAAATTGTGTGATTCGGAATATTCAAAATAAAATGACAAAAAATTTTTATGGACATACGTTAAGACGTTAACAATGTATCCAGTTCTTTCCACGGGGAAAATGAACGCATTTTCAAGTTCAAACGAGCACATTAGCAGGTAAATGCCGATTTTGCTGATTTCATGTGCTATAGTCTATGAAATTTTTGTGGTCCAGAATTCCTGAAACAAAATGGCTGAAATTTTTCGTGAACGTCTGTTAAGACGTTGGTAATTTATCTTGTTTATCTCGCGGGGAAAACATGCATATTTTAAAATTCAAATGAGCCCCAAAGGAGGTAAAAGCAGATTGAAATTTGTGATCTGGAATATCCGAAATAAAGTGGCTGAAATTTTTCGTAGATGTCTGATAAGACATTGGTAATATATCCAATTCGTTCCGCGATAAAAACAAATGCATTTTCAAGTTTAAAGGAGCCTTAAAGCAGGTAAATGTGGAATATGCCGATTTTCGTGTGATATAGTCAATGAAATTTTTGTTCTCTGAAATTCTGGAAAAAAATAGACAAAAATTTTCGTAGACATCCGTTAAGACATTGACGATGTATTCAGTTTGTCAAGAAGTTAAAACGAGCGCAATTTAAAGTTCAAACGAGCCCAAAGCAGGAAAACACATATTTTGCCGATTTTCAAGTTCAAATGAGCCCCAAAGCAGGTAAATGCAGATTTTACCCATTTTAGTGTGCTATAGTCCATGAAATTTTTGTGATTCGAAATTCCCGAAATAAAGTGGCTGAAACTTTTCGTGGATGTCTGTTAAGACGTTGGGAATGTATCCAGTTCGTCCCGCAATAAAAACGGATGCATTTTCAAGTTCAAACGAGCCTCAAAGCAGATAAATGCAGATTATTTCGATTTTCATGTGATATAGTCAATGGAATTTTTATGATCTGAAATTTCAAAAATAAAATGGCTGAAATTTTTCGTGGACGTCGGTTAAGACGTTGACAATGTATTCAATTTAATCTGCTGGAAAAATGGACACATTTTCAAGTTAAACGAACTCCAAAGTAAGTAAATGCAGATTTTATCGATTTTCATGTGCTATAGTCCATGAAATTTTTGTGATCTGTAACTCCATTAACAAAATGATCAAATTTTTTTGTGGACGTCTGTTAAGAATTTTGCAATGCACCCAATTCATCTGGCGCAAAAAACGAGAGCATTTTCAAGTTTAAACGAGCTCCAAAGCAGGTAAACGCAAATTTTATCGATTTTCGTGTGCCATATTGCATGATATTTTTGTGATCCTTAATTCCTGAAACAAAATAGCTGAAATCTTTCGTGGACGTTCGATAAGACGTTGACAGTGTGTCTAGTTCGTCCCGCTGAAAAAACTTGAGCATTTTTATATTCAAAAAGGCCCCAAAGTAAGTAAATTCAGATTTTACCGATTTTTGTCTACTATAGTCCATGAAATTTTTGTTATCCGGAATTCTCAAAATAAAATGGAGAAATTTTTTTGTGGACGTCGGTTAAGACATTGGCAATGTATCCAGTTCGTCCCGCAGTTAAAACGAGTGCAATTTAAAGTTCAAACGAGCCTAAAGTAGGAAAACGCATATTTTATCGATTTTTGTGTGCTATAGTCTAGAATTGTGATCCAAAATTTCCAAAAAAAGATTTGGACGTTCATTAAGACGTTGGCAATGTATTCAGTTTGTCTTGAAGGAAAAAGGGCGCATTTTCAAGTTAAAACGAGCCCCATAGCAGGTAAACGCAGATTTTGTCAATTTTCGTGTGCTATAATCAATGGAATTTTTGTGATCCAGAGTTCCAAAAATAAAATGACCAAAATTTTTCGTGGACATTTGTTAAAACGTTGGAAATGTATCCAGTTGGTCCTATGGGAAAACGGGCGCATTTTCAAGTTCAAAATAATTCCAAAGACGGTAAACGCAAATTTTGCCGATTTTCATGTGCTATAGTCAATGAAATTTTTGTGATCTGAAATCTCCAAAATAATTGCCAAAAATTTTTGTTGACAACCTTTAAGACGTAGGCAATGTATCCAATTTATCCCACGGGGAAAATGCAGGCATATTCAAGTTCAAACGAGCCCCAATGTACGTAAACGTAATTTTTTTAATTTTCATGTGTTATCGTCAATGAAATTTTGTGATTCGAAATTTCCAAAATAAAATGATCGAAATTTTTTACGGACATACATTAAGACGTTGTCAATGTATTCAGTTTGTTCCGCGGGAAAAATGAAAGCATTTTAAAATTCAAACGAGCCCATTAGCAGGTAAATACAGATTTTGCTGATTTTCATGTGATATAGTTTATGGAATTTTTGTGATCCAGAATTCCTGAAATTGATTGCCTGAAATTTTTTGTGGACGTCTGTTAAGAGGTTGGCAATGTATGCAGTTCGTCTCGCGGGGAAAACAGACGCATTTTTAAGTTCAAATAAGCCCCAAAGCAGGTAAACGCAGATTTTACCCATTTTAGTGTGCTATAGTCCATGAAATTTTTTTGATTCGAAATTCCTGAAATAAAGTGGCCGAAACTTTTCGTGGATGTCTGTTAAGACGTTGGAAATGTATCCAGTTCGTCCCGCAATAAAAACGGATGCATTTTCAAGTTCAAACGAGCCTCAAAGCAGATAAATGCAGATTATTCGATTTTCATGTGATATAGTCAATGGAATTTTTATGATCTGAAATTCCAAAAACAAAATGGCTGAAATTTTTCGTGGACGTCGGTTAAGACGTTGACAATGTATTCAGTTTAATCTGCGAAAAAATGGACACATTTTCAAGTTAAACGAACTCCAAAGCAAGTAAATGCAGATTTTATCGATTTTCATGTGCTATAGTCTATGAAATTTTTTTGATCTGTAACTCCATTAACAAAATGACCGAATTTTTTTGTGGACGTCTGTTAACACGTTTGCAATGCACCCAATTCATCTCGCAGAAAAAACGAGAGCATTTTCAAGTTTAAACGAGCCCCAAAGCAGGTAAACACAAATTTTGCCGATTTTCGTGTGCCATATTGCATGATATTTTTGTGATTCTTAATTCCTGAAACAAAATAGCTGAAATCTTTCGTGGACGTTCGATAAGACGTTGACAATGTATCTAGTTCGTCCCGCTGAAATTTTTTTAGCATTTTTATATTCAAAAAGGCCCCAAACTAAGTAAATTCAGATTTTACCGATTTTTGTCTGCTATAGTCCATGAAATTTTTGTTATCCGGAATTCTCGAAATGAAATGGAAAATTTTTTTTGTGGACGTCGGTTAAGACATTGGCAATGTATCCAGTTCGTCCCGCAGTTAAAACGAGGGCAATTTAAAGTTCAAACGAGCCTAAAGCAGGAAAACACATATTTTATCGATTTTCGTGTGCTATAGTCTAGAATTTTTGTGATCCAAAATTTCCAAAATAAGATGACCAAAATTTTTTGTGGACGTTCATTAAGACGTTGGCAATGTATTCAGTTCGTCTTGAAGGAAAAAATGGTGCATTTTCAAGTTAAAACGAGCCCCATAGCAGGTAAACGCAGATTTTGTCAATTTTCGTGTGCTATAATCCATTGAATTTTTGTGATCCAGAATTCCAAAAATAAAATGACGAAAATTTTTCGAGGACATTTGTTAAAACATTGGAAATGTATCCAGTTCGTCCTGTGGGAAAACGGGCGCATTTTCAAGTTCAAAATAATTCCAAAGAAGGTAAACGCAAATTTTGCCGATTTTCATGTGCTATAGTCAATGAAATTTTTGTGATATGAAATCTCCAAAATAATTGCCAAAAATTTTTGTTGACAACCTTTAAGACGTAGGCAATGTATCCAATTTATCCCACGGGGAAAATGCAGGCATATTCAAGTTCAAACGAGCCCCAATGTACGTAAACGTAATTTTTTTAATTTTCATGTGTTATCGTCAATGAATTTTTGTGATTCGGAATTTCCAAAATAAAGTGTTCGAATTTTTTAACGGACATACATTAAGACATTGTCAATGTATTCAGTTTGTTCCGCGGGAAAAATGGACGCATTTTAAAATTCAAACGAGCCCATTAGCAGGTAAACACAGATTTTGCTGATTTTCATGTGCTATAGTCTATGGAATTTTTGTGATCCGGAATTCCTGAAATTGATTGCCTGAAATTTTTTGTGGACGTCTGTTAAGAGGTTGACAATGTATGCAGTTTGTCTCGCGGGGAAAACAGACGCATTTTTAAGTTCAAATGAGCCCCAAAGCAGGTAAACGCAGATTTTACCCATTTTAGTGTGCTATAGTCCATGAATTTTTGTGATTCGAAATTCCCGAAATAAAGTGGCTAAAACTTTTCGTGGATGTCTGTTAAGACGTTGGGAATGTATCCAGTTCGTCCCGCAATAAAAATGGATGCATTTTTAAGTTCAAACGAGCCTCAAAGCAGATAAATGCAGATTATTCGATTTTCATGTGATATAGTCAATGGAATTTTTATGATCTGAAATTCCAAAAATAAAATGGCTGAAATTTTTCGTGGACGTCGGTTAAGACGTTGACAATGTATTCAGTTTAATCTGCGAAAAAAATGGACACATTTTGAAGTTAAACGAACTCCATGTGCTATAGTCCATGAAATTTTTGTGATCTGTAACTCCATTAACAAAATGACTGAATTTTTTTGTGGACGTCTGTTAACACTTTTGCAATGCACCCAATTCATCTCGCAGAAAAAACGAGAGCATTTTCAAGTTTAAACGAGCCCCAAAGTAGGTAAATGAATTTTACCGATTTTCGTGTGCCATATTGCATGATATTTTTGTGATCCTTAATTCCTGAAACAAAATAGCTGAAATTTTTTGTGGACGTTCGATAAGACGTTGACAATGTATCTAGTTCGTCCCACTGAAAAAACTTGAGTATTTTTATATTCAAAAAGGCCCCAAAGTAAGTAAATTCAGATTTTACCGATTTTTGTCTGCTATAGTCCATGAAATTTTTGTTATCCGGAATTCTGGAAATAAAATGGAGAAATTATTTTGTGGACGTCGGTTAAGACATTGGCAATGTATCAAGTTCGTCCCGCAGTTAAAACGAGTGCAATTTATAGTTCAAACGAGCCTAAAGCAGGAAAACGCATATTTTACCGATTTTCGTGTGCTATAGTCTAGAATTTTTGTGATCCAAAATTTTCAAAAAAATATGACCAAAATTTTTTGTGGACGTTCATTAAGACGTTGGCAATGTATTCAGTTTGTCTTGAAGGAAAAAGGGCGCATTTTCAAGTTAAAACGAGCCACATAGCAGGTAAACGCAGATTTTGTCAAATTTCGTGTGCTATAATCCATGGAATTTTTGTGATCCAGAATTCCAAAAATAAAATGACCAAAATTTTTCGAGGACATTTGTTAAAATGTTGAAAATGTATCCTTTTCGTCCTGTGGGAAAACGGGCGCATTTTCAAGTTCAAAATAATTCCAAAGCAGGTAAACGCAAATTTTGCTGATTTTCATGTGCTATAGTCAATGAAATTTTTTTGATCTGAAATCTCCAAAATAATTGCCAAAAATTTTTGTTGACAACCTTTAAGACGTAGGCAATGTATCCAATTTATCCCACGGGGAAAATGCAGGCATATTCAAGTTCAAACGAGCCCCAATGTACGTAAACGTAATTTTTTTAATTTTCATGTGTTATCGTCAATGAAATTTTGTGATTCAAAATTTCCAAAATAAAATGATCGAAATTTTTTACGGACATACATTAAGACGTTGTCAATGTATTCAGATTGTTTCGCGGAAAAAATGAACGCATTTTAAAATTCAAACGAGCCCATTAACAGGTAAATACAGATTTTGCTGATTTTCATGTTGATATAGTTTATGGAATTTTTGTGATCCGGAATTCCTGAAATTGATTGCCTGAAATTTTTTGTGGACGTCTGTTAAGAGGTTGGCAATGTATGCAGTTCATCTCGCGGGGAAAACAGCCGCATTTTTAAGTTCAAATGAGCCCCAAAGCAGGTAAACGCTAATTTTACCCATTTTACTGTGCTATAGTCCATGAAATTTTTGTGATTCGAAATTCCCAAAATAAAGTGGCTGAAACTTTTCGTGGATGTCTGTTAAGACGTTGGGAATGCATCCAGTTCGTCTCGCAATAAAAATGAAGCATTTTCAAGTTCAAACGAGCCTTAAAGCAGATAAATGCAAATTATGCCGATTTTCATGTGATATAGTCAATGGAATTTTTATGATCTGAAATTCCAAAAACAAAATGGCTGAAATTTTTCGTGGACGTCGATTAAGAAGTTGACAATGAATTCAGTTTATCTGCGGGAAAAATGGACACATTTTCAAGTTGAACGAACTCCAAAGCAAGTAAATGCAGATTTTATCGATTTTCATGTGCTATAATCCATGAATTTTTTGTGATCTGTAACTCCATTAAGAAAATGACCGAGTTTTTTCGTCGACGTCTGTTAACACGTTTGCAATGCACCCAATTCATCTCGCGGAAAAAACGAGAGCATTTTCAAGTTTAAACGAGCCCCAAAGCAGGTAAACGCAAATTTTGTCGATTTTCGTGTGCTATATTGCATAATATTTTTGTGATCCTTAATTCCTGAAACAAAATAGCTGAAATCTTTCGTGGACGTTCAATAAGACGTTGACAATGTATCTAGTTCGTCCCGCTGAAAAAACTTGAGCATTTTTATATTCAAAAAGGCCCCAAAGTAAGAAAATTCAGATTTTACCAATTTTTGTCTGTAATAGTCCATGAAATTTTTGTTATCCGGAATTCTCGAAATAAAATGGAGAAAATTTTTTGTGGACGTCGGTTAAGACATTGGCAATGTATCCAGTTCGTCCCGCAGTTAAAATGAGTGCAATTTGAAGTTCAAACGAGCCTAAAGCAAGAAAACGCATATTTTGTCGATTTTCGTGTGCTATAGTCTAGAATTTTTGTGATCCAAAATTTCCAAAAAAAGATGACCAAAATTTTTTGTGGACGTTCATTAAGACGTTGGCAATGTATTAAGTTCGTCTTGAAGGAAAAAAGGGCGCATTTTCAAGTTAAAACGAGCCTCATAGCAGGTAAACGCAGATTTTGTCAATTTTCGTATGCTATAGTCCATGAAATTTTTGTGACCTGGAATTTCCAAAATAATGTGGCTGAAATTTTTCGTAGATGCCTGATAAGACGTTGGTAATATATCTAGTTCGTCCCGCGATAAAAAAAAATGCATTTTCAAGTTCAAAGGAGCCTCAAAGCAGGTAAATGCGCAATATGCCGATTTTCGTTTGATATAGTCAATGAAATTTTTGTTCTCTGGATTCTGGTAAAAAATAGATAAAATTTTTCGTGGACATCCGTAAGACATTGACGATGTATTCAGTTTGTCCCAAAGTTAAAACGAGCGCAATTTAAAGTTCAAACGAGCCCAAAGCAGGAAAACGCATATTTTGCCGATTTTCGTGTGCTATATTCTATAGAATTTTTGTCATAAAGAATCTCCAAAAAAACTGACCGAAATTTTTTGCGGACGTCCATTAAGACGTTGGCAATGTATCGAGTTCGTCTTGTGAGAAAAATGAGCGCATTTTCAAGTTCAAACGAGCCCAAAGCAGGTAAACGCAAATTTTGCCAATTTTTGTGTACTATAGTCCATGTTTTTTTTTGTGGACATTTGTTAAAATGTTGACAATGTATCCAGTTCGTCCTATGGGGAAAACGAGAGCATTTTAAAGTTTAAAAGAGCACAAAGCAGGTAAGCGCAAATTTTTGCCGATTTTCGTGTGCTATAGTCAATGAAATTTTTGTGATTTGAAATTCTCGAAATAAAATTGCCAAAATTTTTTGTTGACAATCGTTAAGACGTAGGCAATAATATCTAATTTTCCCCGCGGGGAAAATGAGTGCATCTTTAAGTTCAAACGAGCTCCAATGTACGTAAACACAAATTTTCTAATTTTCATGTATTATCGTCCATGAAATTTTATGATTCGAAATTTCAAAAATAAAATGACCAAAAAATTTTACGCACACAATAAGACGTTGGCAATGTATTCGATTAATCCCGCGGGGAAAATGGGCGCATTTTCAAGTTCAAACGAGCCCCTTAGCAGGTAAACACAAGTTTTGCTAATTTTCATTTTCTATAGTCTATGAAGTATTTGTTATCCAAAATTACTGAAACAAAATGCCTGAAATTATTCGTGGACGTCCGTTAAAACGTTGTTAATGTATTCATCGTCTCGTTGGAAAAATATGCATATTTTAAAATACAAATGAGTCCCAAAGCAAGTAACGCATATTAATCCATTTCCTTGTGCTATAGTCCATGAAATTTTTGTGATCAAGAATTTCCAAAATAAAGTGACTGAAATTTTTCGTGGATGTCTGTTAAGACGTTGGTAATATATCCAGCTCATCTTGCGACAAAAAGGATGCATTTTCAAGTTCAAACGAGTCTCAAAGCAGGTAAATGTGGATTATGCCGATTTTCGTGTGATATAGTAAATGAAATTTTTGTGATATGAAATTCCAAAAATAAAATGGCTGAAATTTTTCGTGGACGTCCGTTAAGACGTTGACAATGATACAGTTTGACACGCGGGAAAAATGGACACATTTTCAAGTTAAACGAGCCCCAAAGCAGGTAAACGCAGATTTTACTAAATTTCGTGTGCTATAATCCATGAAATTTTTGTGATCCGGAACTCCATTAACAAAATGGCCGAATTTTTTTTGGACGTCTGTTAAGACGTTTGCAAGGTATCTTGTTCGTCCCTCGGGGGAAACGAGCGCATTTTAAAGTTCAAACGTGATCCAAAGAAAGTAAACGCAGATTTTTATCGATTTTCGTGTGCCATATTGCATGATATTTTTGTGATCCTTAATTCCTGAAACAAAATAGCTGAAATTTTTCGTGGACGTTCGATAAGACGTTGACAATGTATCTAGTTCGTCCCGCTGAAAAAACTTGAGCATTTTCATATTCAAACTAGCTCCAAAGCAGGTAAATGCAGCTTTTATCGATTTTTGTATGCTATAGTCCATGAAATTTTTGTTATCTGAAATTCTCAAAACAAAATGGACAAAAATATTCGTGGACGTCCGTTAAGACATTGAAAATGTATCTAGTTTATTCTGCAGTTAAAACGAGCACAATTTCAAGTTAAATGAGCCCAAAGCAGAAAAACACATATTTTATCGATTTTCGTGTGTTATAGTCTAGAATTTTTGTCATCCAAAATTTCCAAAAAAAGATGACCAAATTTTTTTGTGGACGTTCATTAAGACGTTGGCAATGTATTCAGTACGTCTTGAAGGAAAAAAGGGCGCATTTTCAAGTTAAAACGAGCCCTATAGCAGGTAAACGCAGATTTTGTCAATTTTCGTGTGCTATAATCCATGGAGTTTTTGTGATCCAGAATTCCAAAAATAAAATGACCAAAATTTTTCGTGGACATTTGTTAAAACGTTGGAAATGTATCCAGTTCGTCCCGTGGGAAAACGGGCGCATTTTCAAGTTCAAAAAAATCCCAAAGCAGGTAAACGCAAATTTTTTTCGATTTTCATGTGCTATAGTCAATGAAATTTTTGTGATCTGAAATCTCCAAAATAATTGCCAAAAATTTTTGTTGACAAACTTTAAGACGTAGGTAATGTATCCAATTTATCTCACGTGGAAAATGCAGGCATATTCAAGTTCAAACGAGCCCCAATGTACGTAAACGTAATTTTTTTAATTTTTATGTGTTATCGTCAATGAATTTTTGTGATTCGAAATTTCCAAAATAAATTGATCGAAATTTTTTACGGACAAACATTAAGACGTTGTCAATGTGTAAAGTTTGTTCCGCGGAAAAAATGAACGCATTTTAAAATTCAAACGAGCCCATTAGCAGGTAAACACAAATTTTGCTGATTTTCATGTGCTATGGTCTATGGAATTTTTGTGATCCGGAATTCCTGAAATTGATTGCCTGAATTTTTTTGTGGACGTTTGTTAAGAGGTTGGCAATGTATGCAGTTCGTCTCGCAGGGAAAACAAACGCATTTTTAAGTTCAAATGAGCCCCAAAGCAAGTAAACGCTGATTTTACCCATTTTAGTGTGCTATAGTCCATGAAATTTTTGTGATTCGAAATTCCCAAAATAAAGTGGCTGAAACTTTTCGTGGATGTCTGTTAAGACGTTGAAAATGTATCCAGTTCGTCCCGCAATAAAAACAAAGCATTTTCAAGTTCAAACGAGCCTCAAAGCAGATAAACGCAGATTATGCCGATTTTCATGTGATATAGTCAATGGAATTTTTATGATCTGAAATTCCAAAAATAAAATGGCTGAAATTTTTCGTGGACGTCGGTTAAGACGTTGACAATGTATCTAGTTTAATCTGCGGGAAAAACGGACACTTTTTCAAGTTAAATGAGCCCAAAGCAGAAAAACACATATTTTATCGATTTTCGTGTGCTATAGTCTAGAATTTTCGTGATCCAAAATTTCCAAAAAAAGATGACCAAAATTTTTTGTGGACGTTCATTAAGACGTTGACAATGTATTTAGTTCGTCTTGAAGGAAAAAAGGGCGCATTTTCAAGTTAAAACGAGCCCTATAGCAGGTAAACGCAGATTTTGTCAATTTTCGTGTGCTATAATCCATGGAGCTTTTTGTGATCCAAAATTCCAAAAATAAAATGACCAAAATTTTTCGTGGACATTTGTTAAAACGTTGGAAATGTATTCAGTTCGTCCTATGGGAAAACCTGCGCATTTTCAAGTTCAAAAAAATTCCAAAGCAGGTAAACGCAAATTTTTTTCGATTTTCATGTGCTATAGTCAATGAAATTTTTGTGATCTGAAATCTCCAAAATAGTTGCCAAAAAATTTTGTTGACAACCTTTTAGACGTAGGCAATGTATCCAATTTATCCAACGGGAAAAATGCAGGCATATTCCAATTCAAACGAGCCCCAATGTACGTAAACATAATTTTTTTTAATTTTCATGTGTTATCGACAATGAAAATGATCGAATTTTTTTACGGACATACATTAAGACGTTGTCAATGTATTTAGTTTGTTCCGCGGGAAAAATGGACGCATTTTAAAATTCAAACGAGCCCATTAGCAGGTAAACACAGATTTTGCTGATTTTCAGGTGCTATAGTCTATGGAATTTTTGTGATTCGGAATTCCTGAAATTAATTGCCTGAAATTTTTGGTGGACGTCTTTTAAGAGGTTGGCAATGTATGCAGTTCGTCTCGCGGGGAAAACAGACGCATTTTTAAGTTCAAATGAGCCCCAAAGCAGGTAAACGCAGATTTTACCCATTTTAGTGTGCTATAGTCCATGAAATTTTTGTGATTCGAAATTTCCGAAATAAAGTGGCTGAAACTTTTCGTGGATGTCTGTTAAGACGTTGGGAATGTATCCAGTTCGTCCGCAATAAAAACTAATGCATTTCAAGTTCAAACGAGCCTCAAAGCACATAAATGCAGATTATGCCGATTTTCATGTGATATAGTCAATGGAATTTTTATGATCTGAAATTTCAAAAACAAAATGGCTGAAATTTTTCGTGGACGTCAGTTAAGACGTTGACAATGTATTCAGTTTAATCTGCGGGAAAAATGGACACATTTTCAAGTTAAACGAACTCCAAAGCAAGTAAATGCAGATTTTATCGATTTTCATGTGCCATAGTCCATGAAATTTTTGTGATCTGTAACTCCATTAACAAAATGGCTGATTTTTTTCGTGGACGTCTGTTAACACGTTTGCAATGCACCCAATTCATCTCGCGGGAAAAACAAGAGCATTTTCAAGTTTAAACGAGCCCCAAAGCAGGTAAACGCAAATTTTGTCAATTTTCGTGTGCTATATTGCATGATATTTTTGTGATCCTTAATTCCTTAAACAAAATGTTGACGTCCGTTAAGACGTTGACGATATATCTAGTTCATATCGTAGGAAAAACTTGAGCATTTTTATATTCAAAAAGGCCCCAAAGTAAGTAAATTCAGATTTTACCAATTTTTGTCTGCTATAGTCCATGGAATTTTTGTTATCCCGAATTCTCGAAATAAAATGGAGAAAATTTTTTGTTGATGTCGGTTAAGACATTGGCAATGTATCCCGTTCGTCCCGCAGTTAAAACGAGCGCAATTTAAAGTTCAAACGAACCTAAAGCAGGAAAACGCATATTTTATCGATTTTCGTATGCTATAGTCTATAGAATTTTGTGATCGGGTTCCCAAAAAAAATGGCTGAAATTTTTTGTGGATGTCCATTAAGACATTGACAATATGTCTTGTTCGTCTTGCGGGAAAAATGTACGTATTTTCAAGATCAAACGAGCCCCAAAGAAGGTAAAAGCAGATTTACCCATTTTCATATGCTATAGTCCATGAAATTTTTGTGACCCGAAATTTCAAAAACAAACGACCAAAATTTTTTAGGGACATTTATTAAAACGTTGGCAATGTATCCAGTTCATCCTTTAAAGAAAATGGGCGTATTTTCAAGTTCAAAAGAGCCCAAAGCAGGTAAATGCGAATTTTATCGATTTTTGTGTGCTATAGTCAATGTAATTTTTGTAATCCGAAATTCACGAAATAAAATATCCAAAATTTTTATTTACGATCGTTAAGACATTGACAATGTATCCAACTTTTCCCACATGGAAAATGGGTGTCGTATGTTCAAGTTCAACGAGCCCCAATATACGTAAACACAAATTTTTCTAATTTTCATGTGTTATCGTTCATGAAATTTTGTGATCCGAAATTTTCAAAATAAAATGACCAAAATTTCTTACGGATATACGTTAAGACGTTCATAATATATGCAGTTCGTCTCGCAGGAAAAACGGAAACATTTTCAAGTTCAAACGAGCCCATTAGCAGGTAAACGCAGATTTTACTGATATTTATGTGTTATAGTCTATGTAATTTTTGTGATACAAAATTTCTGAAACAAAATAGCTGAAATTTTTCGTGAACGTCTGTTAAGACGTTGGCAATGTATCTAGTTCGTCTCGCGAAGAAAACAAGCGTATTTTCAAGTTCAAATGAGCACCAAAGGAGGTTAACGCAGATTTTACCCATTCTCACATGGTATAGACCATGAAATTTTTGTGATCCAGAATTCCCGAAATAAAGTGGCGGAAATTTTTCGTTGATGTCTGTTAAGACATTGGTAATGTATCCAATTTGTCCTGCGAGAAAAACGCATGCATTTTCAAATTCAAACGAGTCTCAAAGCAGGTAAATGCAGATTATGCCAATTTTCGTGTGATATATAGTAAATGAATTTTTTGAGATATGAAATTACAAAAACAAAATAGTTGAAATTTTTCGTGGACGTCTGTTAAGACGTTGATAATGTATACAGTTTGACCCGCGGGAGAAATAAGCATATTTTCAAGTTAAATGAGCCCCAAAGCAAGTAAATGCAGATTTTATCGATTTTCGTGTGCTATAGTCCATGAAATTTTTATGATCCGGCACTCTATTAACAAAATGGCCAAATTTTTTTGTGAACGTCTGTTAAGACGTTTGCAATATACCCAATTCGTCCGGCAGGGAAAACGAATGCATTTCAAGTTCAAACGAGCTCCAAAGCATGTAAACGCAGATTTTTACCGATTTTCGTGTGCTATATTTACATTATATTTTGTGATCCTTAATTCCTGAAACAAAATCATTAAAATTTTCATGGACGTTTGATAAGACGTTGTCGATGTATCTAGTTCATCCCCACAGAAAACTTGAGCATTTTTATATTCAAACAAGCCCTAAAGCAGGTAAATGCAAATTTTATCGATTTTTATGTGCTATAGTTTATGAATTTTTTGTTATCCAAAATTTTCAAAATAAAATGTAAATTTTTTTTGTGGACGTCCGTTAAGACATTGACAATGTATCCAGTTCGTCCCGCAGTTTAAACGAGCGCAATTTAAAGTTCAAACGAGCCAAAGAAGGTAAACGCATATTTTGTCGATTTCATTGTGCTATAGTCTATAGAATTTTTGTGATCCGGAATTCCCGATCAAAATGGCCGAAATTTTTTTTGGACGTCCATTAAGACGTTGGCGATGCATCTAGTTAGTCCCGTGGGGAAAATTAGAGCATTTTCAAGTCCAAACGAGCCCCAAAGTAGGTAAACACAGATTTTGACAATTTTCGTGTGCTATAATCCATGAAATTTTTGTGATCCGGAATTCCAAAAATAAAATAACCGAAATTTTTCGTGGACGTATGTTAAAATGTTGGCAATGTATCTTGTTCGTTATGTGACAAAAACGGGCGCAATTTCAAGTTCAAAAGAGCCCCAAAGCAGGTAAATGCAAATTTTATCGATTTTCGTGTGCTATAGTCAATGTAATTTTTGTGATCCGAAATTCATTAAATAAAATTACCAAAAATTTTTGTTTTCTACTGTTAAGACATTGACAATGTATCCAACTTTTTCCGCATGAAAAATAGGCGTCGTATTTTCAAGTTCAACGAGCTCCAATGTACGTAAACACAAATTTGTCTAATTTTCATGTGTTATCGTTCATGAAATTTTGTGATCCGAAATTTCTAAAATAAAATGATCGAAATTTTTTACGGACATCCGTTAAGACGTTGACATGTATCCAGTTCATCCCACGGAAAAAACGGGTGCATTTTCAAGTTCAAACGATCCCCAAAGCAGGTAAACACAAATTTTGTTAATTTTCATGTGCTATAGTCTATGGAATTTTTGTGATTCGAATCTCAAAACAAAATGGTCGAAGTTTTTTGTCGACGCCCTTAAGACGTTGGCAATGTATTCAGTTCGTCCAGCGGGAAAACGGTGCATTTTTAAGTTCAAACGAGCCCCAAAGTAGGTAAACGCAGATTTTACAAATTTCCATGTGCTATAATTCATGAAATTTTTGTGATATCGAATTTTCAAAACAAAATTTTTGTGTACGATAGTTTATAATTTTTTTGAGTCAAATTATAAGATCAATGACTAACATTTATAACGTATTTTTCATTGTATTGATATGCGAAAAGTTGCGATCCTTCTTATAACAAAAGTGATAGTCATGTAGATTTGTTCTCATAATTAGATCCTTCTTAGATAAAATGCGACATAGTCGATTAGTCAAATTTTGATTGATAGCTTTTACGTATTATGTCATAAGTTGAATTTTAATTGCTTTTACGTAAAAATAGAAAAACGAGATTAACAATTGATGGGAAAAGAAAGGTTTATTATATTTATTGTAGTAGAGGATGTAGAGATGGTTCTATTACATAGACAAAAATCACATTTTATTTTTTGAGGTTTCTACTAATTAATTACCTCATCATGTGATTCTCCACCTACTAACTACCCTACTAATTGTACTTAAAACAGTGATTAATTTAAATTTTCATAATAAAACTTAGTACTAAAACAGTTTATATTAGTTGTTGATTATATTAGCCTTGTTGTTTGAAGGAGTTTTGCCTTGCTCTTTTCAAAATAGTCTGGTCTGCTACAATAAAATATGCCATCCCAGCAGCTGTCATATAATAATTACAAAAATATTATTAGAAAAAAAAATCGTAGAGTTTAATTTCTATGCACTAAAGTATTCCGATATTAAATTTATATCATGTTTAATTATCGTTAGGTATATTAGTTAAAATCGAAACAAAAATCAAGACACTATAATATGAATAACTTATCATGTAAATATGTTAAATTACTATATATTTCTAGTCACCTGAAAGATAAGTATTTATTAAAAATAAATCGACTTTTATATTTATGTTATATATTATAATTAATAAAATCTCATTGATGATATAATTTATTTTTTTTTGTATAAATTAATTTTTATTTTATACCTGTGGAGACAATGAGAGCTTTAGCAGTTGGATTGAGATGTGCCCTTGCCCATGGTGATATCTTTCCACAAGCATACTACAAATAAATAAATTAATTTCATCAATAATTTAAAAAAAAAATAGTAATAGAATCCAATAGTATTAATTAATATCAATTTTTAGTAATTTAAAACTTTTAAAACTTATCGTCTAAAATAATAGGTTATAATAAAAGTAAATTGAAAAGTTTAAAATTAAATCACTACACTAAAAAATGTGTCACTTTTTTCAAAATTAACTAAAAATAAAAATGTGTCACATCAATTAATTTATTTAAAAAAAAATAAAAAAATAACTTTTATCGTATCAAGCGTTAACTCACAGTAGGAATAGCTGTAACAACTGTTGCAAAAACTGCTGCTTTTGCTCCTGCCTTTGCTCCTTCTATATTTATTTACAATCATAAAAAAGAAAAAAAAATATTCATCAGATTAATTATCAATTAAATGAAAAAATTCCAATTTTTTTTGGTGAAGGTACAAGTAATAAAAGGGAAAGTACCATGAGAACAACGTCTAGCATATGCTAATTTTTGGTCAATTGAATCTAAACTCACATTTTTTGCCATTTTCTTTTTAGAAATATTGTAAAAGAGTTATAATAAGGTTTTGGAATAATTGATTTGAGTTTTTGTAAGTGAAGTAAGAAATAAGAATGAATTTCTATCTATTTATAGATATTTTAGTTTGATGGTTTTGGATAATTTCCAATGTTCCAGTCACTTGTTTTTGTTTATCACTTTATTTATATATTTATTATTTAATTCTCAGTACGTGAGTAATATTATTTTTATATTTTTTTTGGTACTATTATTATTATAATAATAATAATAAGTAGTTTATGTGTTATCAGGTTCCTGTTATATGGTCAGTTCATTATAGTAAATTAGATACATTTGTTGGTTCATGAATGATGATTAGGATACAGTGGTCGATTTAGAATTTTCGATAAAGGGATTCGATAATCTGAAGAAATAGATATATGAAATGGTTGGATGGGGTTTGACATTGCTGTATATATCTAAAAAATTATTTTAACCATATAGAAATAGTATAATTTTCCGCTGAAGAAGGTTCGAATAAATCCCTTAAACATATGGTGGCTCCGTCACTGATACTATAATATATCAAATTCGATCAGGAGCTAAATTATTCACATATTTAATAAAATTTATATAATTAATAATCACATTACTTTTACTATACATAAAATTAATGTGGTATTTGTTTTGGTTTATATGCAGGGTATAAGATAACATTTGATAAATAAATAAATTAAACATAATTAACTTTTAGATATAATATTAAAATCATAAATATATTCTTTTAATATCTGTATAACTTTAATCAACTACGAAAATAACTCATTAAAATATTTAACTCAGGAGCAAAGAGAAATTACAGTGACTTTTTATTGGTAAAGTCGAGTTATTCTTGGATAGGGAGAATATTAATATAATATAATAATTAATAAGCAGTAAATATTACTCAATATTGTACTACTTATATAAGTAGTAAATATTACTCCTATAGTATATAAAGTTCTCTGCACTTTAGTTTATAAAAAAAACTTTATGCAAACAAAATATATATTTGATACTTATCTTGATATGTTTCATAAAAGTCATCAAATATTTATATAGAGGTTAAATTTAAATTATTTGAGCTCGAAAAATACGGCACTAACAGTCCTTGCATTACTAGTAAATCTTATAAGAGGAGAATAACAATATTATACTGAAAAATATGTCACTAACGATCCTCGAATCATAAATAAATCTTATGAGCTCACACTATATGAATAAAATATTCATATTAAAAAAAAAGTATATCTATATATATATAAACTCATTTTAGATATTACTCTTTCTGTTTTAATTTAAGCATTTATTTATATTTAGTAAGTTTTTTAATTTCAACCTTCAATATAATTATATGATTTAAAAAACGATATATTTTTTTAATTTAAAATATTAAAATTTAAATATTATGTTCGATCAAAATAAAACAAGTAAAAATAGTTAAACCAAGAAAATGTACTTATTAGTCTTTTGGTTCCACAGTTTTGGAGAATGCAGAAGAAGCCAGTGGTTTTTAGGAACTTTAGGCCAAAACTATGGGGAAATGCCAATTTTTTCTAAGTGTGTGCCCTATGGATAAATTGAAAAAATAAATATATATGTTTAGTCCACGAGTGTTTAACACCTGGCCACAAACTTAGGATTGTCATTTATTGGATTTTCATTTTCTTAAAAAAATAAAATAATATATTTGCGCGTATACAATATTTAATTTTAATTAAAATTATACGAATATATTATGTCTATGTATGTATGTTTTCAAAGCAGAAGTTGAATGTAGGTGAAGAGAGTACTAAGTGTACGTGACTTCAAACTATATATGCAAGTCAGTTAGAGACGAATATAAAATTTCAAAAATATAACTGAACCGCTAAAAAAGGGCAAAACAAATTAGAATATAATATTATACGTATATTTAAAAAATATATACATAAATTATCTAGCTTTATGGAGAGATCACGCGTTAACATACTTCATATTTTGCATATAAATTTTCCCTTCAAACTATATGTATCTAAAGTGTATGTTATATTATACAACTTGTATGTATGAGAAAATCAACACCTAAAGTATATATTGTATATATATCATATGATGGTGAATGATAAATATTACTATCGACTCTACTGAATAAATTTTTTTGTAAGTTTTTTGATTGATCTTGTTGGGTTTTATTTGCCCTAAATTTCTTACCATAAAAAGGTTTTCCTTTTAGGAAAAGGTTTTGGATTGAATAATCCTTTTCTTGTAGGAAAAGGTTTAGGACTCTATAAATAGAGGAATGTTCCTTCTAACTTAATCAGCATTCACAATGTAGTCCTAAAGGCTTTGATAGTTTTGGTTAGGGGGAGAATTTATGGATCACAAGCTTGATACGTTATCACTTGTGTGAACCTCCCATGTATTCTGAGTGAATTTTGGTTGAGGTTGTTTCCCTCTGTATTTGTACTCTCATATTTATAGTGGATTGCTCATCTCCTTTGTGGACGTAGGTCGATTGACCGAACCACGTTAAATCTTTGAGTCTTTTGGTATATTTCTCGTTGTCTTCTTACTCGTGATCTTTCAAGGTTTTCTTTGCTAGCTTCCGCAGTTACACCTGCTTTTTTTCGGTCCTAACAAGTGGTATCAGAGCCAGATTCAATGATGGAGTCAGGTTTAGTGGTTCGATAATCGATGATTGAACCAGGTTAGAAAGAGGTGTTCATCTTGAAGGGTGGAGTTCTAGCCGCAACGTTTTTGACAGTATTGAAGATTTTATTGGAGAAATTGTTTCAGAGAGGTTCTCTGTGTTGAGACATAGATTTTGCAAAGGAGATTATGGAGAGGAGAAGCAAGTTGTTGAAGATTAAGTAAAGAAGGTGGACAAATTTATTTTGTCAGAAATTCAGGCCAAGGGGGAGATTTGTTGGGTTTTATTTGCCCTAAATTTCTTACCATAAATAGGTTTTCCTTTTAGGAAAAGGTTTTGGATTGACTAATCATTTTCTTGTAGGAAAAGGTTTAGGACTCTATAAATAGAGGAATGTTCCTTCTAACTTAATCAGCATTCACAATGTAGTCCTAAAGGCTTTGAGAGTTTTGGTTAGGGGGAGAATTTATGGATCACAAGCTTGATACGTTATCACTTGTGTGAACCTCCCATGTATTCTGAGTGAATTTGGTTGAGGTTGTTTCCCTCTGTATTTGTACTCTCATATTTATAGTGGATTGCTCATCTCCTTTGTGGACGTAGGTCGATTGACCGAACCACGTTAAATCTTTGTGTCTTTTGGTATATTTCTCGTTGTCTTCTTACTCGTGATCTTTCAAGGTTTGCTTTGCTAGCTTCCGCAGTTACACCTGCTTATTTTCGGTCCTAACAGATCTCTCTGAGTAACTATGCTAATATAAGTGGCCAATGAGACCTAATGGCCATGAGTAATTGGTCATTGTTTCAACTTATACCTTCACTTCTCTAAAAAAAAAAAAGTAGTGGTAGGTAAACCTAATTTCTAGGAATTACTTCTCAAAGGAGCTTTAGATCATTAGTCACAAGAAACATAGTAATAACAACATTTTTTATTAGTTCGGACGTTTCAGTTTATGTGATATATGTATCATATCTTTTAAAATAAACTATATATGAAAAAATGTATCACATAGTATGGGATAAATCGAGTATTTATCTTGTATTTTGCATTAGAGTCTGATTATTTCAAATTTATACCACATTAGGTCTCATTCAAATGACGCGCTATGTAACATGAATTTTTTTCGTAAGACAATGTACACACTCTCCTTTTCAAACTCTACTCGTGCAACTTCACTGAATATGTCGTCTTTTCTCAATGGTGGTGACACAGTCTGGACCACAAAATGGATAAGTCTGTGATTTCTGGCTCTTCTGTTTAGTCCAAAATCAGCAAGAGAGTAAATGAACTTATTAAGTGGGCTAGTTATCTATTGGACCTTTTTGGATGCATAATGTCAAAGTGGCCCAAAACAAATTCTTTGATGAAATTGACAAAATCACAGCAAGCCCCACAATATATTATGGTTTGAAAGTAATTTGTTTACCACATAATGTATAGTTTATCATAACTACTTTTAGCTTATAACAATGATAACACAATCAATTAGGAGCAAGTTAGGTTCGATTATATGAATCGTTCACCGATTATTCTAAGAGATTCTTGTAGATTGACGAGTTTTACGTTAATTATTAATCTATCACATACTTTGTTCTTATATTTGTGTTTGTGATTGATAATGTGAGCAATTATACGCGAGGTGGAGTTATAACAACTTTTATGGGGTCAAAAACTAATTATATACACACAAAGAGTTACAATAGAAAAAATCATTTCGATTCAATCCATTCTTCCGGTCTGATAGAGACAATACATAATATGTCAATTACCTAGCACGGCAAAATACACTTCAACGACATGAAATGTCTAGCTTTTCAAATATCGAACTGTCTCAATTGGACTATACCAATATGGCTGATTTTCGATTCAAACTTGTGACCTATAAGTCACACTGAGACAAAATATTGAACTAAAACATAGCACGATGCATAAGTTGTGGGAATGCGGCATATCCCAACGGGTCCAATATAGACAGTCTATTATAATGCAAGCATTAATGGTTATTATCATGGCTCGAACTCGTGACCGGTACTTCACATAGACAAAAAGTACAAGAAACTAAAGGTAACCTTGTACACAAATCATCTCGTGTTCATATTCCAGAAAAATTAAAGATTGTCATATCCCAAGATATATGATAGATATAAACAGTCTATCTTAATATAAACATTAGTCACAACTTTTATGATTTAACTTATAAGACACACGGAAACAAAATATCGGATTTGAATGAGGGAAAAAAACTTGAAAGAATATTCAAAAAATTGTGTATTTGAGTCTTTGGCACTTTATGCTTTGTTGGTTGTTGTTATCTAAGTTGGGAAGAACTTTTCCTACGCATGCAAAATGGAGCTGACACTTTCAGATAGGAATTATTCATTTTTTTAAAAAAATAAATTCGAAAGTATAATTACATATTTCTCGAAAATGGAAAAAAAATTAAAAAAAAATAAAGTGGCATCTATCTAAAAAAAATATAAAAGCAATGATTTTCCTCTTTGATGTATAATGCGCAATATGTACTTATGATTACTACCACCATAGTTGAAAAATATCTCTTTTTAAGGCAAAAAAAATAAAATAAAAATTGTGATATAATATCTATATTTGGTGTTATTTATAAAGTGGAATTTAAAAAGAACAGGATATTGCTTGTATGTAAAATTTACTTTTATTTTAAAGATAAAGAACTACCTTTTGATAGATTTTTAGTTCGAAAAAATGAATCTGAATAATTTGTTTATAGTTCGTTAGTCTGAGGTGGGATATATTGAGTTTTAAGTAGACATTTGATCATAGATTTGAAATATTCACTTTTTGTTTTGATTATAGAATTGAAGTTAAAGATAAAATTGTGTTTGATTATATTTTTAAATTTTTTTTATCTAAAATAATGTTTATGTCTGAATGTAATTAAATACAATTTTGAAATAAAAAGTGAGAAGCTCATTTTCAAATTAATTAAAATATAACTTCAAGTTGAATTTAAAACTTTATCAAAACATTGATTTTACGGTAAAATAATATATTATTCAGTAAAAAAAGGAGAATATCTTTTTTTATGGCCAAGCAGATTCTAAGTTTTATGTATCGATGGTAACACAATTATTTATATAATCATATAATTAATCAAATTAAGTTGATGATAAAAAAGAATTATTTAAATTATCAATTGTATAACTTAAATTCTGAATTAATTTATTTATTATTTGGAACTTCTAAATCAACTGGTCAACTTGACCAACAGAAGAACAAAATTATTTTACTAATTAAATAAGTTTTAAAGCTAAATCTTTTTGATCTTCAATACAATCTAATGATGTATAAAGATATAGTTTACGTAGAATTCAATAAAGGTCAAAGTTTAGGTTATGATAATTAATATAATTCTGGTCAAAATAAGTGTACTGTTTTTTTTTTCATTTTAATATTTCAGTTTATTTTGAACTAATCATTACAAATCATGTATTATGTACAAGTTCACACAGATTATGAATAAATAAATACCCTTTAAGGAATATTTAATAACTTTTAATTATAAGTGCATTTTGTTTAAATTACTTCTCTTTTAAACATCTTACTTAATTAACACTTCGTGAATCAAACTAGTAAATATTAAGTAAGGCAAATTTAGAAAGAAAAAAAAGTAACAAATTTTTATTATTTCAATAGTGTTTCATGGAGTTCAAATTTTCATAATCCAAGTGTGAAAAATTGTTTGGAGTTTTGAACTTCATGAATGATTTATAGAGTTCAAATTCTACTAAAAAAAATTTAAAGTTTTTTCGTGTTTTAACTATGATTATTTTTATCGAAAATTTATTTTCGCACTAAAATTGAATGAATCTTGAACAATTTTAAAATGATGAGTAAACTAATTAAGAATAATGATAATATGATATCAAATGGTAAACCCTACCTTGAAAGATAAAGAGACTGTTTTGGACCCTCGGCTAAAATTGTTAGGACCGAATTAATTCGGTGTCTTTCAGAATTTAACAAAGCAATCTTCGAAAGATTATGAGTAAGAAGACAAGAGAGAAATAAACTAAAAGACACAAAGATTTAATGTGGTTCGATCAACTAATCTATGTCCAAAAAAAAAGATGAGCAATTCACTATATAAATATGACAGTACTAAATACTGGGAAAAATAACCTAACGCAATTTACTCAGAATTAAAAGAGTTCCACGCAAGTGTTAACATAACACTTGAGTCCCACCATTTCTCTTCATACAATAAAACTCTCAAAGTCCGTAGACTACATTGTAAATGCTCCTAATTTAGAAGAAATGAACCTCTATCTATACAGTCATATATGTTTTCCTATCAGAAAGGACTAGCAAAATATAGAGATAACATTTTTTTTCCTAAAAAAAACCCAATTATGATAAAAAGAACTTGGATAAATACCAAAAAGAACATATGTAATAATCCAAATAATTGATAATATTTGTCAATTTCTTTTATTCACAAGTGGAAAAAAGGGAAGGAACATGATGGGCTACTTAGATTGTTGGTGCTATTATAATAATGAAAGAAAAATGATTAAGTGACAAGGATGAATCCTAGGCCTAATTAGTTGAAGTACCTTGAGAAGAAAATGTAAAATAAAAAAAGATGTTAACAAAAAAGAGAACAATATTGATGCTAACCTTTTAATTAATTCATTAATCTATATAGCTAAACTATTCTAGCACATGATTCTTGCTAGTGTTAAAAAAAATAAACTCAAATTTTAAATTTCAACAACACTAAATGAAGTTCAAATCTTTATGAATTTAAATTTTAAAAATGATTTGTGAAGTTCAAATAGATAAACGTTCAAACTCTAATAAAGTCTTTCAAATTCTTTTGGCATTTTAACTAGTATCAAAACTTTATATTTACACGAGAATAATAACTAAATCATAAATAATTTTAAAATACTGGCCAAAATTAAATTAGCGATCTAAAAATGATGTTTGTAAAAAAAAAAAAATTGGTAAAATATTTGCAATTTTTTTTATGCCTAAGTGGAAAAAGGAAAGGGACATGATGGGCTCTACTTAAATTGTTGGTGCTATTACAATAATGAAAAGAAAAATGATTAAGTGACAAGGATGAATCCTAGACCTTAGATATTGAAGTACCTTGAGGAGAAAAAGGTATAAAAAAAAAAAAAAAGATATGTTAACAAAAAGAGAACAAATTTATTGAATTTATGGTAACCTTTTTAATATTTCCATGATAGATATTGATTGTAATAATGGCTATCACATGAAAACATGGTGACAATTATGTTTTGCCTCTACTTTTTATATGTAACAATTCGGTGCATAGATTAATGGAATGTTCCTTATCTTTAATTTTGATTTTCTATAAAAAAAATTGTGAAGGTTTCGTTCAAAACGGATAGTATAATATCATAGTAAAAAGGTAAAAAACTTATTAGTAAAAATGGTCATAGTCAAGTGATTTCATGAAGTGAAAATATATATATTAGTTAATGATGATTATATGATAGATGTGAATATTTCCTATCACCTCTGTTTGACTTGATGTAAATATCAAGTGTGGATAAATTCTTATCGTTAAAAATATATCTTTATGATTGTATTAGTCTAACAATTGAAATAATAATCTTTAGTTTCGAGATACGAATGAAGATAATCGAGTGATAACGTGAAGCTTGGTTTACTATCTTTACCACTATTTTGGATAACACACCCAAGAACAAGCTTACTAGTGGGCTTCGATGGCGATAGATAATCGAATGATATGGGTGACACACAATGTATCTCCATATAGGCTCATGAAATGATGTACCACGTGGAACTTAGTTTAGGAGCGTTATGTGAAGCTTAGTTCGATAGGAGGAGATTGTTGGATGTGCTTTTCATAGTTGAAAAGAAAGAAGAAGCTACATGTATGACGTGAGACCTATCGAAAGGATAATCATACAGATTAAATCTAAAGCAGATAATATCATACGGTGTTAAAAGAGAAACATCTATATGAAAACAACTAGCTCTTTTCTTCATGTCATACATGATTACAACTTGCTATCTTGTTAATTAATTACCCTAAAAACTATTTACAATGTTTAAAAGTAATCAAAATACTGAGGGATTTGATAAGGTTCTTCCCTTTGTTTCTTACTCAACTTTGGAACAACACCTCTAACACCTCTCATTTTCACCAAATCATTTGGTACTTGTGGTGGCTTAATTGACCTAATCAAAGCCCAATTTACACCTTTAAAAAAGTCATGTTTCTTTATTTCAACACTACCTTGTAAACTCCCAATTCTCTTCTTTGGATTCTTCACAAGTAATCTGCAGATCAAGTCTTGAACTTTCACCATTTCTTCATACTCTTTGCTACTACTTATCGCGATCCTTGGGAATGTGAGTGGTTTCTTCAATATGTTAACGAGCGTTTTCTCATTATTCTCTCCTTTAAAAGGAGTAGTACCGAAAATAAGCTCATATAGAAACACCCCTAATGTCCACCAATCTACTGCACTTCCATGACCCTGTCCTGATATTACCTCGGGTGCTAAATACTCGTGTGTCCCAACGAAGGACTTTGATCGAGCATTTATAGGTTCAGCAACAATTTCTTGATCCTCTTGTTGGTTTTCATGGTTTTGTTCTGTTTTTTGTGATAAAAAACAGGATAGAACTGGTTGGATTGGCATAGCACAGTATGAATTTCTTGGGGTTTTGGCTATGGATTTCGTTGTTTTCGACTTTACGAGTGTTGGAACAACTTCATCACATTTAAAAGAAAGGTCAAAATCTGAAAGCATAATGTGACCATCTGATCTTACAAGCACATTTTCTGGTTTTAAATCTCTGTATACAATTCCCATCATATGAAGATATTCTAGTGCCAATAGTATTTCTGCAGCATAAAACCTAAAAATATAAATAAAATATCAGATCATCGCAAGCTAAAACAACAACATACTCAGTGTAGTCAATACTGTAGAAAGGTTGTTTCTGATAGAAACTAAACATTTTAAATAGTTCGGAAAAGAAAATAACAAAAGTGAAAAGATCGTAACAAAATACTCACAAGATAAAAGTGGGTATTTATCAAAAGCTTAGAGGTCAAAAGGAATGAGATACAAATGCATGAATATTGTTAGGTGTAGCTACAAGTGCTCTGTTGCTTGACTCTTCAAAAATGTCAACAAGTGTGTGTCGGATCGTCAAAAATAGTGTATTTTCCGAGACGGGTGCAGCATTAAAAGTGAAGAGTCCGCGCAACCAGTGGCCGAGCCACATGTAGTGAAGGGGTGTTGACCGACACCCCATCGTCGAAAAATTACATTGTGTAGCTAGAATAAAAATATTTTTTATGTATATATATTACATACCGATACTCTTTTACTTTTACACGATTTTATTTCTTTATATTTTAAACACCCCTTAAACCGAATTCTAACTCCACGACTCTGCACAACTAAGGCTACAACTATCTCATTATTTGTTATGAAATGACTATATTATATACCGTTAAAATAACGGTTAATTAGTAAATAACTCTATAATCGAAGATTAAATATGTTCGGATAAAGATTACACCAACTAAATAATAAAACTTTTATTTAACATATGGACAAAAAAATATAATTATATCTAATCGATTTAAGTTATATATAGTAAGAGGTAATTTAACTATAGTAGTCAACTTACTATTTTCTCTTAGGTAACGAATCAATATAATTAAGGTTTTAAGTTATATAAATAATTTTACGAGTTTCAACTTCAAAATATATGAAAGAAACGAAATATTTAACTTTTATAATTAAAAATTAGTGTGATTCTTTTTATACTGATGTCGATGTATATAAGTTAAAAATTCGTTAATAAATCACTTACTTAGCAGAGGAAATGTTGAAACGTTTTCCGGGCTGCCGTTGCCGGACGGCGTGCAAATCGCCGCCGGGACAATACTCCATAACCAAGCACGAATAATGCGAAGCTTCAAATTGTGCATACAGAGTAGGCAAAAATGGATGATCAATAATCCCCAAAATCTCCTTCTCCATCTCCGCTCTCTGCAATTTCTTCCTTATTTCAACAGCTTCTCGATCCACAACTTTCATAGCGTAAAAACACTGCGGTAAACCAACAACCGGATTCCGAATTTCACATAAATAAACACTACCGATATCACCGCCGCCGACTCGGCGGAGTAATCGGAAATGCTCGAGTTTGATTTGACCTGATTCGACTCGGATCCGTCGAATGAGTTCCCAAGAGATTTGATTTGATTTGTGTGGTTTATGTGAGTTGGAGAAATAGGGGTTTTCATTGCAGAGTGAAATTGAACTCCGGCGACTACTGAAACTGCTGAGATTAGTACTACTCATCCAACTCCGGCGACTGGATTCCGGCATTGTTATTGAAGAAGAAGCCGTACTGTCTTTGTCGGATTCGTCTCGATTTGTGGTGGCCATTATGGTAGAGGAAGAGCACGTTTTTGAGTTTCATTTCAGCTTTCTTCAGGCTTTATATATATAAAGATTTTTTTTACTATTCCCTCCGTCCTAATTTACGTGACGTAATTTATATTTGTGAGACGATAAATCATTTCATTATAGGTAAAATAAATATTTTAAAAGTGAATCGTTAAGAAATATAAAAAGGCATAATACATATATTGGATCCTAAACTTGACTTTAAATTTTAACTTTGACCTTTAATTTTCTTAATGCACAAACAGACACTTTAACTATTCAACTTTTAAATAAATAAACACATGAATCCTACCTGACACAATACACGTAGGACACCACGTAGGACAAAAAATGATATGTAGGATGACATATAGGACATATATGTCTATTTGTTCAACTTTATACAAATTTAAGTATCTATTTGTGCATATTCAAAGTTGAAGAGCATAAATATGATTTGAAGCCAAGTTAAAGGACATATTATGTATTATGCCATATAAAAATGTGTTATACTTTAGAATAGACTAAAAGAAAAAGTAAATCGTATAAATTGAGATAAAAGAGAATAGTTGGTATCTCCTCCACCCTGATATAGTCTTGATTTTCTAAAACGACACTTATCTTGAGATGGATAGAGTATAATTTGAGCGAGATAAGTATTTGATCTTTTTATTTACCTTGGTTCGAAATAAAATAATCAAATTAACTAATATCCGATATGAATTGAAATATAGAATCTTTAAAATGTTTGAGTTTACATATTTAAAATATAGAAGCTATATAAGAATATTATAAACAATAATTAATAATATAAAAAAATTATAATTAAAACAAAAAAGAAAAAATTAACTTGTCAAATAGTAACTAAGTAAGAGCCCGTTTGAAACGACTAAAGTACAATACTTTTTAAAGTTGATCTAAATGATCTCTAAAACGAAGTGAAATTATAAAAATATATGATATTTATGTTAATCAAATAATATTATTTTAATAGTTGAAAATTAATTATAAAATTATGTTTGTAATAAGTAAATATGTATATATAAAAGCATGTATTTTATATTATTTATTAATTTGGTGAAAATATGTTGATGAAGTAAGTATGTTCCTTTAACTAGTCACAACTCAATATCATAACATATGTTGGCTATTTTAATCAAATAAACTTCATAAATTTATTTTTGAGCAACAGTACTATCACTGAGCTTAAAAATTATTAAGTATATTATATAAACTTATAATATACTTTATAAAGCTTTCCACCATCCTTTTAATCATAATATAAAATTCATTTATAATATCATGTGCATTATTTAAATTTAATTAGTCTAGAAGCATATCAATTCTTTGTTCTCCTCTTTGACCCCATGTCATGGTGTCATACATTAATATATTTTTATTATATACTTTGTATATTTTTCTCTCTTTTTTTATGCCGTATTATATTTATTTTCGTGACATTTTATGTGAATGATCAATTATTATACTTATAGTATTTTATATATATATTTTTTCTCTAACATATATGTAAATATTTGGAAAAATTACATAAATTAATACATTTTAAAAAATAATTACTGATTTTAGCGATACTTTTTGTTTATTACCATTTATAGCAATACTGTGATAAATCTGTAACATGTATTAAAAGTGAATTATTTATGCAATATATTTGAATTATAATTGTTTTTGAAATATATTGTGTTTGTTTGGTAAAAAATGGTCACATTGTATTATAAGTGTATTAAAATGTGTGATAAATGTATTATCCATCATTAAAACTTGTATTATATGTGAATAATAAATTGTTTTTTGTAATATGTATTAAAATTGTATTATAAATGAATTAAAAGCGATCAAGTGAAAAAAAAATATTATTGCTATAAATGGTAAATATTTTATTATTATAGCACATTTATGTAAGTTTCCCATATTATTTTACTTTTTAAAAAGTATAACATTAGTACATAATAATAGTGGGTTCTTTAAAATATTTTCAAAAATTAATGTGGATCTATGTCACAAATCCTATTTATAGTAATGGAAGAATTTTATTTTATTTTAGAAAAGAATATTGATGAAAAGTCGAGGTAATTTTGGAAATGGATAGAACGTGTATACCTTTTTAACACATGGTATCACATTTGTGATACATCATTTTTTTTTTACTTTAACTTAATTGGTTAGGTTTGCTATGTCAAAAATGTATTTAGTTAATTGAGCCTAATTTTATTCTTAATTGAGTATTATGTTGGTGTTAGTTTATTATAATACTCTTTCTTTATTTGGGATTAAGAGTAGCGACAATGTGAACTTACTTATACAAACATAGCTAAGTGAACATAGAAGTACTGAAAACACTTTCAAACTTGACGTCATTGCTTAGTTTCGTCCTCAAACTATTGATAGTCATAAAATATCCGTTGTTCGATTAACTGAACTTAAATACATCTCCATTCTGCCTCCACGTGACATAGCAAATGATCTCAAACTCTTGTAAAAGCACTTAGAAAAATTTAAGGGTGTATTTCATTTCTGTGGCAAGATCATGGGTGTATTAAGCTCAATTAGTCAAGTAAATTAATGTTTTTAATGCTGTCAATAATTTAAAAATAAACTAATAATTCATGAAAAATGTAAAAGTATTTTCAATACGTATCTCTTAAATTAAAGTGTGAAACTATGGTACGAAGGTATTAAAAGAAAACAAGATATATACATAAAAGAAAAATTGTTTTAAAAATCTACGTATGATATCTCGTACATAGTAGTGTTTTAAAAAACCTACGTATGATATCTCGTATATAGTAAAGGATATATGACTTTATTTACTTATTTCACATGATGAGGATATAAAATAAACTTTAATTCATATAAACGATCTCAACTTACTTCAAAATAAGACATAATTATTATAGATCGTAATAAAATTTGAATATCAAATAATTATAAGAAAAAAAATGTTCATTTCATGTCATCATTAATGATATAATTATGGATCATGTGGTTTTGACAATGCTTTGCATATTTCTCGGGCAAAAGCTACCTATTACTCTTTATATAATGAAATATAGGCCATAAATCATGGGAAATTAATTATAACTAAAAAGATTTTATATAATTGGGTGTCAAATTATATAGTAATGAGTTAATGACTTATTTAAAGTCGAAAATGACACTATTTATCTTATAGAATCAACATCACCATTAGTGTTACAATTATGTTTCAAAATATTTATTACTTTTTTTATTTTATGCTATTTTCGTTCATTTATAATTATTGTGTTTTTTTTAAAGTATTAAACGATAAGTACTTTGACTAACATTCTACAATGTATTTTTTCGTCATATTAGTATGTAAAAAATTATAATTTATAATACTTTCGTATAGTTTTTGAATATCTAAATTTTTTGTTTAAAGTAACAAATTAATGTAATCTAATTTCACTTTGAAAATTAGTAAAATTGACTTTCGAAAAACGCAGCATGACAATTAAAAATATACAAAGTGAGTATTAACTGAATTTGTGAAGCAATATACACCTATTAAAAAAATATTCAAAAATATATATTATATAATATTTCTCACTACTATCCTTTTGTGAAATCATAAATATAATTTTACAAATAATGCAATTTACTGTCTAAAAAAATATAAAACTTCCTTAGTGAAAAGGGCAAATATGGATTAAAATTTGTGTATATCATACTTTTCTCATTTTGTAGCATATGAGATTAAACTAATATGTAACAAATAATTTAAAATAATATTTTTTAATTAAAATCAAGACAAATAATTTAATTATTTTAAAAAGAAATACTAGTAATAATTAATATTATAATTACTACTATTATTATGTTTGAAGTATATAAATATATTATATTAAAGATACTAATTATTTCTAACTCCAATAACAACAATATTCATGATGAGTATATTCATGAAAAATACTCCTTTTTTTTTTCTACTTTTGACGGTCAAAAAGTTCTGATAAATTTACATTAGTATGAGAAAAAAAAACTTTGACAGAAAAAATAATAATTACAATTTATTTCATAAAAGCAGTAATAAAGTAGAAAGTGTACATGAAAATACCCGTGCTCTATTCATTGTCCACTAGCTTTATAGACTTATATACACGTACTCAAATATGGAATCACTATGTAGATTAATGATGATAAATTTTATCGGATTTAAGTTATATATATCGATCGAATATAATATATATATTTTTGATATAATATAATATAGGTCAAATACATAAACGAATTTTTAAACTTGTTGGGTTTTTTCTCTCAGGTTCCTTAACTATGTCATTTTTCTATTGATCATTGAACAACACATAATTTGTTCCTTTAAAACACTGTTGGTTGATTTTGATCGGCTTTTCTATTGTAAATGCCTTCAATTGTGTTCGAATTGTAATAATTTTGATTAAATGAATGAAGACAAACCGTGTTAGTCTCATTTGTTTTTTAATGTGTTCAAATGACTTAAGTAAAATAGAATTACTCTCGAACATTTTCACTATCAATTGGACTAATGAGTTGTGGAACAACATATGTATCCTCTATCAATACTCCTCACAGATCTGGTTCCACATCAGACAACGGTGTTTGCTTAAACGGAACAAATTATGGGGGTTCAATGATTCAATAGGAAAATGACGTAGTTGAGATACCTGAGAGAAAAAACCCAACAAGTTTAGGGATCTGCTTATGCATTTGGCCTATAATATATAATATTAGATTAATATCGTATATTTGATTTTTATATGTTTATAAGTTGATCAAGTTTTCTCTATCTTTATACGATAAAGATAAGATTATGAAGAAATAGAGTCAGATATGACCTTTTTTCGATTGAAAATTACGCTAGAATCACGGTGATAATACGCACACATTACATTCTTGTGAATTTACATTGTGTATATTGTTAATTATAGTAAATTGGGTTCCGTAATTTTTATTAGGTTTACAACTTACAAAATTATGTTTATGGAGTATAAAAAAAAAGTTACTTAGGATTATCTTATACTAATAATTTAATTATGTAAATGTTCTTTTACGTTATAGTACATATAAATATTTGAGTTTGATTCTATTTGAATTTCTTTAGAAAATAAATATATTTTTTGTGTTTATTGTTTACTTATCCAAACATGTGAAAATACATATACCCAACCTCTTTTTGAGTTTTCATTTTACTTCTCCAAAATATCGATTATAATTTAATTCATGATAAGTTTGAGACTTTATTTTAAAACAAATTATGGTCATTATCCTGAGACGTAGAAATCATAAAGTTAAGTTAAAATTATGAATTCGTCTTTACATGATGCATATTCATAAAATAATTTTTTTTTTGTAATTTAAGTGAGAGACAGAATGAGATAGAATAAGAAAGGAGAGTCTTGTAGACACGAAAACTAATCGAAGAACTATTAATATGAAAAAAAATAATAATATAGATTTACCTTTTTACACAAATATTTTAATTTTTTTCAGATTCATTGTACTTCTAGTTTGTGCAGCTTTTAACCTTTATTATGTTTATGATTATTTTTCAATTGATCTAAAAACATTCCTTTTTAAGTAAAAAAAAAGAAGAAGAAGAGAACTACATATATATATATATATATATTGCCAATTAACTGGATCGCACTAAATTAAAAGTTTAATTTTTTCTGACCAAAAAGATTACACTCGTGCTATTTAAATAATTATAATTGATGAAGAATTTTACTAGAAAAAACTTTAATTTTTATTTATTATATAGTATTTTATTTTGGAAAGAGAATTTGAACTTTGACCTACAAATTTTTTTACCATTTTTTACATGCACTGAATTTTATGAAAAAAGTATACTGTAAAAGAAAAAAAAAAGAGTATTTATCAAAGATTTAATTGAAATCTATTGGCTACAAGTACCTAGATTTTCACCTACTCTTCTAGGCTTGCAGTTTTGGTAGTTAAAGGTTAATAATAATGAAGATAATGTTATGAAAAAAGATTTGTTGTTTTGGAAGTATTATTACCACTATATATCATTGTCTTCTTGTCTAGAGGAGTTTGCTTGTTTTTTTGTCTTTTTATTCGTTTTGGATTTTATATTCGTTTTGAGTTTTGATTAATTTAGATTTGTGTTAAAATACTAATCGATGAAAATATACGACAGATTAGAAGATAAGAGGTGAATGATATTGGAAATAGGTTTGGTTAGTTTGAAATGAAATGAAGAAAGGTGTTGTACATTGTTTCGCGATTTTGTTTTGTGGAGTTTGATAATTGTGACCTTTCGGGAGAATCGACGACTGCATCAATGATGCAATACTATTATATCTTAAACTTCTTAGTTGGTTTGTCGTAAAATCCAACCTTAAAAACTTTTTCAGCTCACTCGTAAAATCATCTTATCCGCAAGTTTTTTATCTAGGTCAAAGAGTTAAGTGTCCTCTATTAAAAGTGGTTTTATATCTAAAATTCGAACTTGAGATTCTTTTACAAATATTAAACGAAAAAGTACTTATCTCTTCAATATGAATTTTTGTTATTAATTGTTCATGCTTGTTTCATAATAGATTGCCTACATTATACCTCATTGAAATGTGACCCTTCTCTAAATTATGCATAAACGTGAGATACTTGATGCATACAACCTAACAACCTACGTTCCCTAATAATATTTAAACGCAAAACGATTCATGTATCATAACAACATTTCCTAATAATATTTAAACGCAAAACGATTCATGCATCATAACAACATTTCCTAATAATATTTAAACGCAAAATAATTCATGCATTATAACAACATTCCCTAATAATATTTAAATGCAAAATGATCCATGCATCATAACAACATTTCCATGATAGTATTTAGTTATATTTAGCTATGCCACTATATATGTAGATCAGTAAACTCACATACTTCAAATTTAACTACTGATTTTAATTTAAAAATTAGTTTTATTTGGAATATTCTTCTATATCAATAACCAATAATCACACACCAAAACATTATTGTAATATTTCATATAGACAAGGATCATATATTTAATTACAAAGACAAAAATTACAAAAATATATATGTTTGACTCCATTATTTGATATATTGAACTTTTTTCAAAAGCCAAAAGTTTTTTCTTTTGTTCTTATTTAACAAAAAATAAACATTATAACAAAGTTTTCATTTAATTATTTTGTTTCATATCCCCCTTTGTGCCTGCATGATCTTATCATTTTCCCTTTTGGTTGCAATTTTAGTAGACATATATATGTTAGTATGTAAGAAAGGTAACAAATATTATTGAAAAACTCAAATCTCCATAACTTGCCCCATACATTCTTCTCCCTTTGCCTACTAAAATCCCACAACAACTACCAATCTTTTTCTTATGACAAAATCTTTTAATTTGACCTAAATATCATATCTTTAAAAGATCCAATTCTTTTATAGTGTGCCTTTTTTTTTTTTTTTGGTTTGAATTAATTAGTTCTTTGGGTGTTTGTAATGATCAAATGGAATGTGATTCATATGTAACCTAGTGATTTGAGAATCGCGAGGTTTCAGGTCGATTGTCTTGGTGGGCAGAGTAGTTATTATCTTGTACGTGCATTTGGTGGGAGGTGATATATATCCCGTGAAATTAATCGAGATATGAGAAAACTGACTCGGACATATAAAAAAAAAAGTGAAAAGTTAATTAGATAGTGAGTGACAATCTTAATAATATATGTGGAGCCATATTCCAAAAAGAGTGTTCAGTTGAATATCCTTCCACGATAAATTATATATTACTGTTAATATATATATGAAGTGTATTTTTTTTATATAAAAAAAAAAAGCTTATCAAGAATCTTGGATAAAGAACAGAAAAATAAAGCTAGATAATAGCAATGGAAGGAGTATAAGAAATCAGAAAAAAATATTTACTTATTTATGTAAATACAATGTTGAACCATGCAATAAAATTAGTATTATACATATTAAAAAAAAATGACAAAAATCCCCTCATGTTACAGTTGAGGCAAATTCAACATTTAAGTTCATAAATTTTTGCATCAATTTTCTAATTAATATACAATAAATCAAAATATTTATAGATATTTCATAAATTTCTTAACAATAATATAAGATCTAGGTCAAATTTACTGTGTTCACGTGAACTCATAAGTTCAATAACATATAAATGAATTTTCATATATGGTGTCAACATTTTAAAAGTGAACAAAAAATAAATTCATATAACTATGTTTTAAGAAAAAATAAATCAATGAAGCCGCAATCTAGAGGGTTCATTTGAATTTCCTCGACAAAAATTACATGATATATATGATATTTTGGACTTTTATTGTGTGTATATAAATATTGAACCTTCAAAACGTTAGATTAGAGGTTGACTGTGTACATTCTATACTCAAACACAAAAATTCATAAAAAAATGTAACGTAAACTCTAAACTTAATGGCGGTCGGCCAAACCATCTTATGCTAAGATCCTTTCCTCGAAATATTATACTATTTAGCTAGGTTGAAATTTTAGATTTCTGAATATATAAACGTACTCTCCCTATCTTTCATGTGTCTTCATTTTTTTAATATTTTAACACCCCATAGTAAATATTCCGACTCTCACCAGTGTTTACTCACTCTACACTTCACTCATGAGATTATATCGAATACATAGATAAAGCATAATGTAAGTGGAAATTAAAACACTTAAAAAGGGGACATGGAGGTATATACTTAGGAAATTGCTTGTGTCTTTCTTTCTGCAAAACATTTTAGCCTTTGTCTGGGGACATAATATTATGGGCAGCTACAAATTAATTAATTAATGGGGTCTAGAAACATTAATTTGTCCTATTTTGTCACTTAGTATAAAAATCCTAATTTTTTTTTTATAATATATAGTTTATATTTCCTAATGGTCTGCACGTGGTACAATTTTACAAATCATAAAGTTTTAATTTTTATGAATTTTAAATCTTTCCATTTATGCTGAAAATGTGGAACTTTAATTAGTTTTATGTGTTATTGAGGACGACAGAATATATGTTTTAAGGAGAAAAAAACTATATTCTTTTATTAAATAATGTTGTAATATTAAGTTGACCATAAAGTAGGTCTCTTGTGATAATTATTAGAAAAAAAATGTTCAAGAATGAGATCTTATTGAAGCTATTCATATACAGTTCATTTTTTAGGATTATATCAGATTTTTGAGTTTCATAAAAACAATATTTAGTAATATATTTATCTTGAAAATATTAATTATTTCTTCTTTTTCTTGATCATTTGGGAAAAAAAAAAGGAAATTTTATTATGATTCCATAACATACTTATTGTATAGTAGCCAACGCAAACGTAGTCTAATACGACAAGTAAGTTCTAGAACGGTAAAATATACATAGCCTTATCTCGACATTTATGGGGTATAGATTATTTTCGATTAACCCTACCATTCCCCCCTTTTTTAACCGGTAACATAAACGAGCTCAAAGTTCGAGATAACAAAGACATATAATTCAAAATTTGAAGTGAAGGAATATGAAATATAACTTCATGCAATACACTTTCGTGATAATGAATTTAGATTTCATACACACATTGATGTTATTTGAAATTTTAAACTACAATGTCTCTTCTTGTATAGATTTCTCATCCTCTTGTATTATATTTAAAATTTAGAGATTCAACTAATCAAAGATTCACGTAGCAACATAAAAGTTTATGATTTCGTATTATAACATCCCATAAGGCATAAGTTATGGCTAGACATGACTTCAATTTTTAAAGAACTAATGCCCCAATGGCCACGATGTCCCGAGTTTGATTGCTACCGCACAAAAAAATTAAAAACCAACTCATTTGAAGTACAAATCGTGCAATTATACATACGCGTGTGCGTGTGGGAGAGAGAGGTGGTTTAAGACTACTTGTGTAACATTGACTATTGGCTAGTTTAGTTATAGAGGAAAAGAATGAGATATGGGCTTTCTAAGCAAAGAGTCACACATTGACCCAATCTAAGCTTAGTTCACAACTTCACCAGCCCTATTTGTTGATGAGGGGATACATAAACCTAATGAGCATCGTGTGTATAATATTTACACAATCAGATCACTTACGAGATAGTATAATAACAACTTACCGTTGCTCCAAAACATTTCTTTCGAACTCTATAACAGTGGGATCTTCTAAAAGAGTCTTACTGGTCTCCTCGTAAATTCAGTACCTAATGAGTTTATCATAAAACTCATCAATGACATAACACAATAGTTTGCTACATATGATTTTCACGAATTACACCATGCACATAACTCGCGCAAAAACCTGCACAGTTGTACATATAGATAACCTGGGACACATATTCGAAGAGACGGGATATGAACAGCTAAAAACAAAGTGAATATTCCTTTCATGCTGTAGTAGCCAAAGTTGAATAATATTTTGCTTGCAGTAATGGGGTTTATTCATAAGACAAGAAGCAAAACTAGCAAATTGCTTTCCAACTTTATCAATTCAAGTAGATATAAAGCATTTGCATAGCACACAGGCTGAGATGAGATTTCATCAAGAAAGGACATGTATACAAGTTATACTACTAACCAAAAGCAATTCTCCATTTCCACTCCATCCGAATCTTGTATCCAAGAATCGATTCCCCAGCTTCAGCACGACATATTTTGGACCACGAGGTTCCCTCCACCTGAAAGTGATCACAGAAAACCACTCTCAGGTTGTTGAAATTTCCCAGACAAAAAGGTATAACAAAGAAGAGAAATGAATTATGACTGTAGTAGTATATGCTACAAGTACCTACAGCGGTAACATTCAAAAGGAATAGCAAGCAAACACATGTTTGCAGCCAGAACTAATTTTCTGGGGTTGGTTGTCGACGCAGGCGTCTCCGGGGACCTGATCCTCCATCAGAGTCGTCATTCTCGTCATCCCTAGTATCAATTTCCCCTTCATAGGTTTCACCCCAAAGTCTTCTTGAAGGACGTCTCCTCCCAGTTGCCTGAGCCCGGGTTCTTGAGGAACCTGACCAGCTACTACTCCGAGAATTACTCCTAGGCTGGAGAATCCGAACAAAGAGAAAAACAGTGAGCAGACCACCCTCATCGAAAGTTAAACTGGTGCTTTCACTACCCTCTTCTGAAACAGATGACTGCAATGTACTGAGCAGATCTCCTAAATCTCTCTGTCGTTCGAGCCTCCTCCAACTGCGCTGCCTCTCTGGGTCAGCTTCTGTAGGACGTACAAGAGGATGCTCCTGCCTAGCATGCTTACGCAAATCTGTATATGTGCCACTGAACTCACATGTCTCGCTAGAGCAGCTTCTTAATTTGGCATTCATGTGACGGCGGGCAGAGTCTACAACAATCCAATCATTTATCTGGCCACGGCAGAGAGGGCATAGCATCTTCTTTATTTCATGGTTCTCGCAAGACAAGGCATCTAGGGATATAGAACCACCTTCAGTCCTTTCACCTGGAAGTTCAGACAGAGCTTCTGATAATGTTACAGTAGATTCCGTAATAGAAGCTGAAGCTGGAATCTCCACTTGCTGAGTTGTTGATGCTGAAGCTTCTTCAAATGACTTTTTGAACTGATCAAAACAATTTGAATGCCTATAACTTGTGTCACACATAAAAGGACGACAGCCCTTCTCATGAGAGGCACACAGAAGGAGAATAGCATTATGAGGATGTTCCATACACACTGGGCATCGAGCATCTTCCCAGTCCTTCACATTTTCATCATTTTCCAAAGGGTTTTTGGACAATGATGGCCTTGAGTGACTCGAGCTACAACAGTAAGGAGAAGCTCTGCTCCTATCAAAAGAAACAGACCTATCTCTTCTCTCCTTAGGCATGTTTAGTTTCTATAAGAAAATAGAACTGTCACATGACAAAAAATTATGTAAGCAGTGCTGAAATACAAATCCATGCAGAACCTTCACCAAAAGACCAATATATAAATTAACATGTGTACACAAACTATGTCAAGTCTAAAAAAGAATTTAAATAGAAAGGCAAACAGGAATCAATATCACATGTCTCAGCCAAATGGTTAAAATGCTTATTCAGTAACATTGTATTAATCTGATCAGTTTAGCATGCATCACGAATAATCAGGAATTAATGACGTCAGTTCAGATAAAAGGCTGAACAACTAATGTATGACAAAAACAGAAACTATGTCAGAAACAAAACTTGCCGTAAAAGGCTAGAAGAGTATAACCACCAACTTTAACAAAAACACCTAAAAAGATATAACATTCAACAATCATCTAAGCATGAATCCAAAATCAGAAGGAACTAGTGAACACTATATTTAAGGTCCTCTTTAATCGGGTCCATTTCACCTCACTACTTAGTAAATATTCTTTTTTCAAGATTGTTACACCAACACTGAGAGACGATCTACAACCAGAAGCACAAGAAAAAACTTCGTTCAGGCAACTAGAAGGCACCAAATCTGATGCAAGTACAACAGCAACTAAGCCTAAGACACAACTAGTATGCAGTGTCTAGTATTTTCTTACATCATGTCCCATTCTTAGCCAAGTCAGCATTCAGATATCATGCGTCTTTCAATCTGCCACGTTTCTTTCTAGGACATCCCCAATCATCGCAGTGTTATACACATGAACCAGTGCACATCTTGTCAGCATAGGATCTAAACAAACCATACTAAACAATTCTCTCTCATTTATCCTCTATATGAGCTACTTGCATCCTCTATCTGAAGTGATCATTCCTATTCCTATTAAAATCTTTGTTCAATCATATACACCCATAAAGTAATTAGTGAAAAATTCAATAAAGGAAGTGAACTGACAACAGTTCCCATGATGAATACACAGAAATCACACACTGCATATCTTTAACACTACATGAATATCTCGATATCATCATTGTGTGCATCGCAACAGTAATCAAATATCTAACTCTTTTAAGTTAGCAAAACATGGAAAACAAAAAGAACAACAGAAGCCGTGTCAAGATGAAAAGGCTTTATTAGCCAAATAAATCTATCTCCTCCTGAATCTGTCCAAATCCATGAAAACCAAGTTGCACCTAATCCAAATAAACTGGTTGGTACTTCAACTACCATACTCATTCAGGGTTTGTAACACCCAATAGATACATATTCACTTCAAGTAATGAATAGGATTAATTAGGGTGATCATCCACATACCCTGACAAAATTTTCACATCATGTTAGTATATGAAGCATCTTCAGTAGATATCAAGTCCTCTCATCCATGCAACTAAAACAGAACTTCACTTTTCCACCCAAATCTTTGGCATAATAAGCCCGGGTCACTTGGAGCCTGATGGAAAGCACTTCTCACAAGCATCAGTCCAAACCAAAAGGAGCATCCATCCTCACATGTGACTCACCATAAGCAAACCCAGAGCTCTACAACATATTGAGGCTGCAAGACCCAACTGAAAATTCTAAATTAAACCTTTTTTCATACTAATACTAATTCATTTGCAAAAAAATGTATGTATTAATTTAACTCCAGAAGTTCATTTCTTCTAACTCAAAACATCCTAATAAAAAGTTCAAAACTTGTCATGTTACTTTTGTCAAATACAACCTAAAGTTGCCAAATGACAGTTCTCAGTCACTCTCCTGTACCAACTCGCTAATACACCAACAGTACAGATGATAACGTGAACACGAACTTGATCAACAAGATTTCCACCCCATACCAACCAGCATTCACAGATCATAAGCAATTATTAAAAATAAAGTAAACATGTAGTTCTTATCTTTAAGTGTTTCAATAATATCATGTGGCCCTTCATCAACTTAATACCAGATCCTATAAGTAAATATCAGATAAAAAGGAACATAATCAACAATCTATTAGCACTTCTCACTTCCCAAGTCCAACAAGCTCATGATTTCTCAATAGATTTCAGCTTGAAACATTAGCTCAAACACTTCTTCTGGAACCTACTTCAACTATAACATGCAACCCAATCTCAATAGAAACAAACACTAAAAACAGCCATAAAAATCCTCAACAAATATTGGCACAAATCATGAACTCAATCAATATCCAATTAAACAAGGCCTGATTAGACTTCAGACACCAAACCCAGTTCTAATTTAATGAATAAACTCAAACAAACATCCAATTTAACAAATCACAAATCCAATTAACTCCTTAAAATAAACAAAACCTAGTTCTCTGGTTAAAAAGGCCTAATTTTGACGTCAAACACTACTCAAATAAAAAATTTCAAACTAAACCAACTGAAACCCACATCTAAAATCGAACATTTCTATGGTTCACCGATTAAAAAGGCCTAATTTTGATGCCAAATACAACCCAAATCAAATTTTGTGAATAACAAACCAAAACCTACATCCAAAATCAAACACTTCTACTGTGTTTTCCGATTCAAAATGCCTAATTTCGATGCCAAACCCAACTCAAATCAAATTGGGAATAAAACGACTGAAACCACCTCTAAAATCAATCACTTATCCAGTTCTCCGATTAAACAAGCCTAACTTTGACCTCAAACAAAAAACAAAAATCAATTTTTATGAAAAAACACTAGAACAACCAACACCCACATCTAAAATCAAACACTTCCAGTTCCTAAATTCCCCAATTTCCCAATACCAAAACGCCTAATTTTGACCTCAAACACCAAACCCAAATCAAATTTCACGAAAAAACACTCAAACAACCAAAACCCACATAAAAAATCACTTTTTAAACAACCAAAACACAATCAAAGGCGAAAAATAAGCAAAATGAACAGATCAAATAACACAACTTGCTGATAAACAAAAACTATATCAATCTTCCATAAAACGAGTTACCAGATGTTTTGAAACACCGATCTGAACAACCCTTATCGTAAAATCTTCCTTTGTGCTGATTCAGTACTCTGAAGATTGAATTTTTCTGAAACCCTAGTGCTTTTGAACAACTCTGAAAAGGGCTGCAGCTGAGTTGCCAAGCTGCTATCTTGACTCTTCGATGAGAATGAAAAGACTCGAAATTTATAGTGGGTAAACGAGTATTTATAACAAAAATGAGGGACTTGTTGAGGTGGATTCTGACGTGGCGGAGTAATATTGCTCAAATGAAAATTTCGAGTTTAGTATTTGTATTGAAGTTTCATTAAATTTAAATTCCTATCGATAAGTCTTATATCGAACGATTTCTAATAAAGACGACTATGTATATAGAGAGTTTAGTATTTATTTTTTTTGCTTTTTTCGATCTTCCATTCATTTTTTTAAATTTATATTTTAAGGTTAAATTATATTTAAATTTGTGCATTACGAAATTAATTTTTTGTAAACAAATATCTAAATAATATTTTTCGTTTTCAAACATTTGAATACGAACTTTAATTTAAATGAAGAAATCTCAATTATCTCGTAATATCTTTAATAATAAGTCGGCGCTGTTTTGTTTCTTGTTCTGACGTTCTGGCAAGTAACAGCACGCACCAAATGTTTAATTTCAAAAATCTTTTTTCTAACTATATATAATTCAAAAAATAAAAACACTGTTTTTTTGAAAAAAAATATTTTAAGTTAAAAGACACAATATACTGCCAAATATTTTTTAAAATATTTCAAGTGCAATATTAAAGTTAAGGAATATTTTAATATAGATATATTAACATTTTATAAAACAAAATAATACAAAGTAAAATAAGAGACATAATTATCATGCGATGCACATTACACATTCAACAGAATAATACTCTCTATTCCTAATTACTTCTCCACTTTTAGATTGACATACCTATTAAAAAATAATTATTTACGTAGTGAATTTATCATTTTATCCTATTAATTATGAAGTAAATGAATCAAAAAATTAAGATTTTCAAAAAATTGTCTTTCCAAAGTTATTATTGAGGAAATAATAGAATTTTTTTTTATCTTTTCTTGATTTATCAAAATGGATGAATAATCAGTTACAAATAAAAAAAAATTAATAAGTAATTAAAGATAAAGGAAGTAATGATGAATGAGTTAGATATGTTAGTTGATATTTCAATAAATTGATGATATTAGAGATGTTACCATGAGGTATTTAGTAGAACGTATTAAATATGAAGTGTAATGATAAAAATATATTTGTGTGATTTGTGTTAGTATGTGCCATATATTACGGGTGTTTGCCCTCTCTCTCAACCTCGTATTAACACCAGATGATTTGTGTATCGAATTATTTAATATTGTATATTACATATTGAATATTTCTGACTTCGCCATTATGCACTTACTGTAGATATCAAACGACACAAAATCTTGTTTATGAATACTCTTTTGAGATTTCGATCATCATGCTATTTATTGTCCTTATCATTCTCTTCTTAATTGTTTTTAGTTTTAATTTTCACTATTCTATTTGTGTTACATGTTTGTATGTTTAACTTGAACCGAAGGTCTATTAGAAACAATCTCTATTTTTTTAATGTAGAAGTAAGATTGTGTACACGTCACTCTCTTCAAATTTTACTTGTGATATTACACTGAATCTTCGAGTTGTTGCTTTTTTTTGTTTTCACTTCATTGGTCAATGAAAGGGTGTCACAAACTCACAATGTATGTTTCTTTTTGGCTCTCTTATTTTTTTAAATATTTCACTTCTTCTGAGTTTGATTGACCATGTGAATCAAGGGTCCCATTTTTGCTGACCACATGGATAAAAGACAAATGAGAGAAGGAGAAGTTTAACAAAAAAGTCGATAATGACATCGATATCTGTATTGAAATTTGATTATTTTAAATTTATATTAGATAAAGTTCTATTCGAAATAGTACTCGCTATTAAAAATATTTTTCATACTTAAAGTTTGAATTTGAGACCTCAAATCAAGAGAAGAACAACTTTATCAATTATCATTGTATCGTATTCGATACAACAAATTTAACGCTTAATTAGCGAACATGTACTCCAAATACATATAAAAAGTGATAATAGAAGAGTTATATTTTTTATATCTTCCGTTTAATTAACTTAGAGTGAGAGTTACTAATAAGACTTGTAAAGAAACGAACTAAACAAAATCAGAAAAAGTACCTTTTCTAGTGATAGATTTTTTTAAAAAATAAATGAGAAGGTGAATAGGAACAATGAATTAAACTTTATTTATTTTTCAAAAAATAAGGTGTCATCCAATATTCAAACGTGTTTTCATATATATATTCTTTTTGAGATAAAATAGTAAAATACATATATCATTATACACCGACATGTGATTTTAGTTCATCTTGTTACAATACGAACAAATTGGAAAATTTCGAAATTTCTTACTTTTCTTATTATGTATCAAATAATTCAAATTTCACAATTGATAAATTAAGAAAAAAAAAAATCAAGACGGTCGAGCAAATAGAGTATATTTTTTTTTGATCTTCTCCATAATGCTTTTCGTGCATTCCACAAATACTATATACTCCCTCCGTTTCAAAAAAAGTGACCTTCTTGACACAAAATTTTAAAAAATAAAGAAACTTTTGAATCTGCGGTCCTAAATTAAAGTTATGTCAAGTGTACTAAATTGCCCTTCAATCCTGTGGCTTTAATCATGCGACGTAACAAACTGAAATAAAAATGTACCAGAAAAGGAACAAACAGACTAAAAAGGAAATGAGGTCATTCATTTCTAAACGAGGGAGTAGTAAAATGAAAAGGCGGAAAGGCTGACCGGTAGACGAAAGTCAGCCTCTCCTTCCCCTACCTCTTCCTCTGCCCCTCCCTCTTCCTCTTCCTCTCCCTCTTCCCCTAAATCCTGTTGTTCCACCATCCTCTCTTTCAAATGTGAACATGCTCATTCTGATGTTCTCTGCAGCAGTTGTTGTACTATCTTCTTGTTCCTGGAAATTGGTATAACAACCATATCAAACACACTTGTCGAAATATTTGTCATTATAACTCTATCTGAGCTTTACACCGATTCATGGACAAGGCGTGATCTTCCTTTCAAATGTTAAGGTTACATATGGAGAGACCACATTATGAATTTGAAAGGGTGAAAATATAGGTCAGGGTGCCACTATCATTTGAATATTGAAAACCATAGTTACTTACATGAAAATCTTCGAAATCTAGTTGATGTTGCAGCTGTCTAGCAAGATCCTCATCTTGGCTAACATCAGGAAAATTATGTGCTGCAGAAACATTAGCACCAGTTTTTCTCCTTTCCCATTCCTCTAGGGTAAGAAGGTGTGACTCATCTTCCTCTCTATCCCTTCCCCTGTGTCCTCGCCCTCTAGAACGATGACCACCACGAGGAGGAGGCTGACTCATTTTCTGTAGTAATTTTTGCGCAGCTGCTTGGTTTTGAACAGGGACAGCCTCGGCCACTGTCAGACAAAGATATATAAGGTTAGGGTGAACACACTTTAAGGATTAAAGTAATTTCAATATATAGTGAAAGTAAAACTTCGGTTTATCCGAAAGGACATGCAGACAGTGAAATGTCAGGATGAATGAAGAGAATGCAGCATGTATTTCCATTAGATAACAATTTGACAAGTAGACTACACCTTCTTTTGGCCTTGATTCAGATGTGCTTGGCTTTTCTTCAATCCTTTCAATATGAGCCGGTGGCTTCAGTTCATTACCCGTGCTCTCTATCCTTGACTCATTGTTCTGAAATCTCTGTGTTTGACTAGCTGTGGAACTTTGAGCTTTTTCTGCATAAGTGAGACATGCTCTTTTACCAAACGACGGAGAAATATCTTCACACCAGAGTATTGGAGGGAAAATAATACATGTTAAATAACTGCGACATCCATACATAAGAAACCCAAGGAAACAAAACCCATCCTCCCCCCGAACAAAAACATTAATTGCCTTGTACGGATCAACTAATAAGAGGTATCATTTAAAGATAGTATGGCAGAGCTCGATGATAAAAATCTAAATGCAGGATGACAGGAGGGCAAATATATATTGTCAAATCAAAAGTGTGACGCCTCTGACCAGAATATCTCTTATGCTGAGAAAGGGGTTTCTGCAAAGCTCCAATCTGCAACTTTTCAAATGGTGGTGGACCAGCAGTTCCATCCTCATGTGCTACTTTCAAGGTTGAACGGGAGAAACCTGAATATTTTTTGTTCATCTGCCATTCCTCATAAAGAGAACTAACAGTTCCTCCTAAAACAGTAAACATTTTGGCATTCAAACACACAATACCACTGTGAATTGTGGCTTTGTTTTCCAAGCGCACCTGAAAAGCAGAATACATACAGACATGGAATCATTGCTAAGTTGTGCAGCATATCATAGTATACTACCAACAAATAAGACAGTCATAAGTTGGAACTTTTATCACTGGCAACTAGATACACCCGTTAACTGGTCGCCTCTGGCAAGCTTTAAACTGTCTATATCATATGTCGAAGGTTGTATTGATCACCCACAGGAGTCAAGAATTACACGATTTAGGAATAATTATTTGTAAAAATGATTGCAATAGTAATAAAAAGACATTCATATTCCTTCTTAGGAAAAAAGAGATACATTATTCTCGGTAAAGCATATGCCAATAGGATGTATATGAGAACGTAAACCATCTACTACTATTTTCTTCTATCAAATAGTTAGAGAAGGAGGATACCTTAGTGCCAGGAACAACATCATCAGGAATTGATGGTATATGAGAGTACTCTATAGCAGTGATTTCAGAGTGCCCATCAGTGAGCTTTAATCTAAGTAAACGCCGATTGTTGGAACTTTCAGAACTCTCAGCCATAGTACTTCGTGATATATCTCTGACAGAAGATATCTGCTCAAGACCATGAACAATACAGAGACATAAGAAGGAAAGAAGTTCAGTGCAGCACAAAATTTTAATAAGTTAACTTAAAGGGGGATAAGAGGCAAAACCAATATAAAAGTTAGGACAGACAAATTTTAATTAGTATCAAAGTCGTATGCATCAAAGCTAATTAACAGCCTTTCTAAAAGTTATAAAAGATATATCAAAATTGGGAGAGAGAACGATGCTAAAAGAAGAGATGCTTAAATATCTGATACTATAAAGTAAGCCATGACTAATTGGTAATTATGAATGGCATATGATACGACTATCAGTTTTGACTGTTGTCTACAATAATGATTTCAGAAACATATGATATATTTCAAATAGAATTGAATAACAACACTTGTTCAAATACCTAGCTCTCGGAGGCAGATCCAGAATTTTAGAAAGTGGGTGCAGTAAATCACAAGAGTACACCTCTGCTAGAATGGGTGTGTACTGTAACAAAACCTGTTTTGATATGCATATTTATCCCCCTGAAATGCATTATCTGTACAAAATTTTAAGCATAATAAAATTGATGTCTTCCATTGTTATATAACAGACAACTTTGCATAACTCCGGCAAGGCAGATGGAAAAATCTTCATGTCAAGTGAGTGTTCATGTGGCTAAAACCCAAGTAAGCCATTAGTTTATAGCACAAAACTGAAGATAAGAAGTTCTCCTATCAAAGTTGAGGAGTTCTTTGGCATAACTTACCCAAAAAATGCAACCATATGTTCTTGCAGAAATAAAAGTCAAAATTATGTGTGACCACCATAGCACTAAGAAATTCAGTGATCTCACATAGTTAATGGAACCTATTTTTCTCATAAACGTTTGAGAAAATTATTGTCAACATAGAAGAACATCCATTTGATTTTAGTCATCATTGAACTTGGATATTATAGATACTAAAGCCTTTTTAAGCAATAAACCTTTATTTCCACTGATTTAGGCAGTCCACTAAATGCAGGTGTAATAAAATTCACAACTTTCAGATCACACATTCGTACATAAATAAGGAACTTTTATAATGTGTGTATATATAATAGTCCGTCCAAATCCAAGCCCACTAACTCTAACTACTGAATCTGCCTCAGAGCAATAATACTTTGGGTACTACCACTAACATCCACGATGTACACAAAATGATGCAATTACATATAACTTCTTCATGCAACTTCCTTATGCAACAAAAAATGTCAAGGCAGGTGTGATCAAATTCACTGCTTTCAGCTTGAACATTTCTACATATATAAGAAATTTAAAAAATGTGAATATATATAATAGCCAGTTTAGATCCAAACCCACCCACACTAAATACAGAATCTACCTCACAGCAACAATTGTTTGACTACTACCACTAACATCCATGATGTAGCGTCGGAATTGGAAATTTGAACATCTGAACTAAAGCAATTTTGAATCCCCTTTTACCATTATACTTGAATTTTGCTTCTTTTTTTCATGTCAAGGGGATTCAACAACTTACACAAAACCAAAAAAGATACAATTTAACTCCACTTGCACAGTGTAATTTCTAACGAACGGGTACACACAATTATGGCTGCCTACATCACAACTCTTAGGGGTGGGACCCTTCCCCAGAACTTGCGTGAATGTGTTGGATTCACACATTGTTGTGGGATGGGTTCTAGGTCTCCTTATACGGTCTTACGCGATCCTCACTTCATGAGCTAACTTTTGGAGTTGAGTTAAGCCCAAAGTTCATTTCTTTATCAAAATGAAGATGCTTAGTGCATCCTTTACACATACATACATATATATTCTTCATACAAAATCCTTACGCAACAAAAATATGTAAAGGCAGGTGTAATCAAATTTAATTCTTTCAGCTCAAACATTTGTTAATTGTACAAATCCAAACTCACCCTAGGTGGAGCCAGAAGCACAGATACAAGTTCATCAAAATCCAATACGAATTCCTCTAAATCATTTACCTACTACCATTATATACACAAAATGATGCAAAATAACACAAAGTCTTCATATAAGAGAAATTAAAAAAGGATAATTACTTGAAGGACTTTCGGGCCTTGGATATGAGACGATTTACGAAGAAGAGAAAAGTCCGGCAACGATTTCCCGCCGACGGATCGTAAGTCCATGTTTAGAAGCTCCGATTCGATTGAACTAACCGTGTATGATGACGGCAATTGAGCTGCAATGAGTGAATTTACAAGATTGATATCCCGGAAACACCAGCCTCTGGTATTTAGGGTTTGAAGCAAATTCTCCGATGAAGATGGATTCTCCATTTTAGCGCCTATTAGGTGTTTGATGTTTGAACTCACAGAAAATTTTTCTCTTTTAACCAACAAAAATAAAGAGAAACATTTTTCGGGAAATTATTTTTTTTAAAGTTAAATATGTCATTGAATTTCTAGAAAAGACTTATTTACGTCATTCGTTAAAAAGGTTGGTTCATTTATTTTCCATTATTGTTAAAAAAAAAGGCTCGTTCATGCCGTTTTTTACACTCCAAACAAGGTTTAATACTTTTCAATTGAAGTTTTTGGATCAAATGTACAGTGTTCCTGGTGTTTAAGGAAGTAGCAGCGCAAACAATATACATTTGATTCAAAAACTCGTGAAAAGTGTTAAACCTTGTATGAGATGTAAAAAATGGTTTTACAAAACCAGAGTTTAAAAAAAAAAGGCATAGATGAGTCTTTTTCTTTAACAATAATGATATAGATGAGTCAAACCTTTTATCGAATGATATAAATGAGTCTTTTTTAAAATTTCTATATCATATTTAAATATTTTTCCTTTTTTAATTAAAAAAATTGATGAACTTCCTATTTTTTAAGTGTAAAACTACGATTGAGCAATATAAATTAAGAAACAACAAAAGAATTTCATCAAAGAGCATGTGTGGTCTAACAATAGAGTTAGTTCAATTTCATAGCAAATACATGAATTATAAACCTAACATACAATTAACAAACTATTATTTTCTTAAAATAAATTTAGATGTTCTTAATCGCGATAGATTTAAAATATACACAACGATTACTATGTCTAGTTCACACGTGAGGAAGTAATTAAAAATCTTGGTCTTAGTTAGCTACTCTTTATTTTTTTATCGAGGAATAATATCTAGGTTTATATCAATTGACTTTGAAATATATTTAGTTTAATACATGTATCATTATTAATTTTATATTTGAAGAAATTCTATATGACATGCATAGTAATTTATTGGGAAAATTGTATATAATAGCAAACTAATAACCTAAAATAAATGGAGTAGCTAGGGTTTGATTTAATTGTGCTCCATAGAAAACGTTTGCAAAAAATTGCCAGTCGCCTCTCTCCCAAATATCTCGCTCGCCACTTTCCTCTAATCTCTCGCTCGCTTCCTCACTTTTTATACAAACACAAGTGTATAAAAAATTGTTTCTAATTGTATAAAGCAGAGAAAATTGTATAAATACATATATTTTTGTTCCCCTCTCTCCCCTCTTCCAGATCTCGCTCGCCACTCTCCCAAATCTCGCTCGACACCCTCGACTTGCTCACTTATACAAGCAAAAGCGAAATGTATAAATTGCGTTTATGTTTGTATAAAGCGTGAGAAAATTGTATATACACATGCAAGTACATATATTTTCGTCCTATACACTTATAATTATACAATAAAAATACTCCCCTGCCCAGTTTCTTTTGCCTTTCTCTCTTTCTCGTTTTATACAATTTTCAAATTGTATCTAATTTCTCTCTTTCTCGTTTTATACAATTCGATTCAATTGTATATTCCTTGTCAAGTCTCTTTTGTCTTTCTCTCTTTCTCATTTTATACAAATTTAAATTGTATATAATCATTCTATACACTTATAATAATACAATTCTTTTTATATACTTCGTTTTTATACAGTTCTCTGCCCAAGTGTCTTTCTCTTTCTTGTTTTATACACTTCGTTTTATACAATTTGCTTCAACTGTATATGTATAGCGAATTATACAGTTTCTATGTTTGTTATGGAGCGCAATTATGCAAACTTTGCTATAGCATACAAATATGAATTTTTTATTTGCTATATGTAAAAGTTGCCCTAATTTATTTGCGTCCGCTCATTTGAAATTTATTTTTTCATTTAGGCAAAAATAACATTCTTTTTAATAATAGGGTGATTATGGTAATTAAAATTAAAATTCACAACTTATATTTAATTTACTGATTGGTTATTATGTGGAAGCATGTGGACTATAACCTTATAAGATTGTTACAAAAATAATTATTTTAATTTGTTTTTTTTTCTTCTTTTCTTTGACATTAATTAATAAAGCTCTGCATTTGGAATAACTCTCAAGAATGGTTCTTGAGAATTCATGCACAAAAGAATGTCGACATTTTGCATTTGTTGTCAAAGGACATATTTGAACTATACTTAGCTTTGAACCGTTTATTTGATCGGTATATACTTGAGCATATAAAAAATAAACCTTATATCTTTTCAAATTAATGAAACGATGAAAGAGATCGTGGAATAATATTCTATCATGATAAAGATGTGGTTTAATTAGCTCAGAGGGCAAATTAAGAGGGTAGCGAGGATTTATTGGAATATCCTCGGTATATATATATATATATATATATATATATATAAATTTTGAACCTTCTAAACATAAGATTAGATATTGAAATCTCAAATTCTATATATTTTTTTTAAAAAAATGTGAAAATTCTGAATCTACTACTGCTTAATTAGTTGTATCATTTAGAGTGCATTTTTTGCATTTGTTGTCAAAGGACATATTTAACATTTAGAGTGCATTTTTTGCATTTGTTGTCAAAGGACATATTTAACTATACTTGAATAGTTTATTCAATCAGTATATACTTGAGCATATAAAAAATAAACCTTATACTTTTCGAATCAATGATATGATGATAAAGATCATAGAATAATATCCTATCATGATAAAGATGTGGGCTCTAGGGGCAAATTAAGAGGGTAGCGAGAGGTTATTGAAATATCCTCGGTGTATATATATATATATATATATATATATATAAGGTATTTTAATATTTATGTATATATGCACAGATTTTGAACCTCCTAAACATAAGATTAGACATTAAAATCTCAAATACTATATCTTTTAAAAGAAATTTACTGAAAATTCTGAATCCACTTCAGTGCATTTGTGGAGCCATTTTAAGCACATAATTTCCCATTTTAAGAAAAGGGGATCCTTATATATACCCCTTTTCTTCCCAACTCATACATCACTAGCAATTACCCACAACTATCATCTCTTTTCATTCAATCTTGAAACAAAAAAGTCCCAACAATATGTCTCAAATTTCAACAATATTGATGAACTCAATTTGTAATTTTACCTTCTTTGATTACCATGTTAAGGAGGGCAACCATGACATAGGTAGTCATGTTTATGAGTCTAGGTCGACGATGGATCGCCATGCCACAGGGTGTATTTATGTTTCAGCTACATGGTTCGAGGATGATGGAGATGACGATGACGATGATGATGCTGATTATGACTATGCTCCAGCTGCGTAATTAAAAAAATATTTCGTCTTTCTAAGAAAATTCTAATATAAATGTTAAGCATTATATCTTATTTTATAAATGAAAAGTCTTCATACAAAACCATTGTTGACATGTACGATTTGCCAATATATTTTGATATAAATAATAACACTTTCATTATCTATAAATTAATTATAATTATCTAGCTTCTATATGTATGTTTTCATTAGAGAATTTGACAAGATAGCTTTCTTGCTGAAGATAATTAAAGTTGCACTTTAAATTGGGGAGAGGTAAATATACCATCTTCGGTCAATTAGCTCAATTATATATCAACATGGTTGAAATATACATTAACTATATGTTTCGACTGTATATATAGTGNTATATATATATATATATATATATTGTGTACACATTTTAAAACAGGAAGCTATCACAAATAGCCACTATAATAAACTTAATTATGCTCCATAACTATAGTTTGCGTATTTACGGGTAGTAGTTACAGTTTAAACTGTCTCGTTTGTATAATTCGCAGGTTTGTATGATTCGCTTGTATATTTGTATAATTCAGTTATTTTTGTATAAACTCAAAATAACAAATTTATACAATCACAAACATCTGAAGTATAAATAGTTATACAAATTATATTATACAAAATTGCATTATACAAAAGTTATATAAATTCTGAATTATACATATGGGCGAGTTATACAAAACAAAAAAGTTGAGGTGCGTAGTTATAGCTAAAAGTAGATCACAAATTGTAATTATGGCAAACTATAGCTATTTTATTTAATTAACTAGTGTATGTTTTCTTATACGCATAATTTTTCCTTAAACTAGATGATCGAATGATATTTCATTGTAATTTTTTCCTACAAAACAAATCCATCAAATTAAAATGTTAAATCTATTTTTAATTTTGTACAGTTTATTAGCAACAACTCATAACTCTCCTAGATATAGCTATCACACATTTGTTTAGTTGTATTGCAACTCTTCCATCCTAATCCTAACCTTTGTTTTATATAGTTGTCTGTTTTAATTTATATGATATCATTTAAATTGATAATTTTCTTTTTAGGAACAGACTTTGAAAGTTCAATCAATAATGATTTTAATATGTCTCAACATTTATATAGTCATAAAATATCTGAACAAAAGGAATATGATGGATGAGTTGTAAAGTGAATTTGGAAGTGGCAATTCTCCTAAAAGTATATCTTACACATTCTTCATGTCATATAGCACACTTCCCAATGTGTCCAAATGAGTCTAAACTTTGACTATTATATAAGCAATGGTAACTTCACCAATCATACACACTACAAAAACTCACATGTTGTCTAATAGATCATAAAATAGCCAAGAATATATAGTATCTAATCATATTTCTATAGTCCAAGAAGAAAGAGATAATATACCATGTCTAGCATTTTCAAGATTATAGGACTTCAAGAAGAAAGAGATAATATACAATGTCTAGCATTTTCAAGATTATAGGACTTCAGATGGAGATGATGATGGTGACGATGAATATGATTATGCTTCAGCAACATGCTTAGAAGGAGACGGAGATGATAATGATGGAGATTATGACTATGCTCCTGCAGCATTCTTGGAAGGCGATGACGATGATGGAGATTACGATTATGCTCCTGCTGGCGATAATGATGATGGAGACTATGATTATGCACCTGCCACATGAATTTATTGTTCTTTAGTTGTTCTTGGTCCAAACAGTTACAAAAAGAACACAAATTTTAGCTATGTATAAGTGTTGGGATATATACTATTAATCATGTATTAAGAAATAATATTTATTATAAAATAAATATTTGCTCAATTTCAATAGATCATATATTAGTTTATGGTGTCTATTTACTTATATAGTAGATGATTTAGTGTGTTGAGTTTTAGCTTATACACAAAGGATTAAATCATCGGTTCTTATAAGTATAAAGTTTTTGGTTCACAATCTAGGATGGAAATTGGACATGCCATCGGGTACGATTGTAGCACAAGATTATATGTAATTTATCTTGATTATGGGAACGATATAGTTCCAATTTCTTGTGCTAGTCATTTTGTATGTATTGAACGGGACCGAGTAGAGATAGTTGTTTTAGACTGACTGACAAAAACATATTCTCTAAAAACTATTAAATGTACTTATATTCTTAATCCTGATTTAACTATTATGATCTGTATATATTAATTTATCATTTTGATTTATTAAAAGGTGACATTCTGAGATGAGTCAATATGCCTGGTAAGTTGGATGATAATGATATATATTTGGGTGAAATAATAAGTTAGTTGATGGAATCCATGTCTCTTTATAGAGATTGATTGATATGCCTTTTTGAGAAACTTATAAGTTTTTATCGTGTCAAATCTTGCAAGTGGATTTATGAAATCCGACATATGAAATAAGTTAAGCATTGTTCTAAAGGAAATTAATCATTAAGTTAAATTCGTCAGTAATTTAATTTATTAATTCGTATCTGAAATGTTAACATAGGAAATTACATAAGTGTTTAATGAAGAATTACGAAATAGAGGAGTGCAATTATGAATTTCTAGTGGAATGACTTGTAATTTATTATGGTAAGAATAATTCAAATTAATTATTTAAAATTATTTCCATAATAGGAAGTCTCGGTAATTAATTTTGTGGTCCCTATAGTGCCATATTTAACTAAAACTCAGAATTCTATTTCTATGGGGGAAAAAAAAAGAATAATATGATTTTTTCTAGTCTTTTAGAAAAACTAGGTTTTCTAATCCTTTTTGGATTAGGAAGATATCTCTATAAATAGAGATTCTTCTAACCTAGAAAATAAGATGATTAGTTTTCTATTCGATACTTGCCCACCCAAGTATTGAGAGAGTTCGGCTGTGACTTGGGATCACTGTAGAAGACCATAGCTACCTTGTAAATTTGCTTGAAGATCTGTCTATCTAGGGTATTCGCTTTAAGGTATTCGCTCATGCTTCAAGAGGTAATTCTTGAATTAAATTACAGGGATAATGCACAAGTGCCCGTCAACCTATGCCCAAAATCTCAGAGACACACTTATACTATACTAAAGTCTTATTACACCCTGAACTTATTTTATTAATAATTTTCTACCCCCTTTTCGGCCTACGTGGCACTACCTTGTGGGCCCAACGCTGGTTGACTTTTTTTTTTTCAAGCTAGTGCCATGTAGGCCGAAAAGGGGTAGAAAATTACTTATAAAATAAGTTCAGGGGGTAATAGGACCTTAGTATAGTATAAGTCTATCACTGAGATTTCGGGCATAGGTTGAGGGGGTACTTGTGCATTTTCCCTTAAATTTCAATATGTTTATATGTTCTAGCATATTACATGTGTTCTAGTATAAACAATTTGGTTATCTATTATTCATGTAAGCACTAAAGATTCTGATATACTTCCGCTGTGCATATGTTTTTCAACAATAAGAACCTTAATTAGCTTGGTTGTTTGAACCTTAATTAGCTTGGTTGTTTACTTACCAATTTTCATTATATGTATCTTTTTTTTAAGCATTTAATTTGAACAACTTATGGCAATTGGCAGATCATCAATGATGTGATTCTAGTAACTCTCAAGAATGGTGCTTGAGAATTCATGCACAAAAGAATGTCGACATTTTTGAATTTGTTGTCAATGGACATATTTAACTATAGTAGAATCGTTTATTCGATCGGTATATACTTGAGCATAAAAAAAATAAACCTTCTATCTTTTTGAATTAATGATATGATGATAGAGATCATAGAATACTATCCCATCATGATAAAGATGTGGTTTAATTAGCTCTGGGGGCAAATTAAAAGGGTAGCGAAGGGTTATTGAAATATTCGGTAAAAAATTACACGATATACACATAAATTTTTAATCTCCTAAACATAAGATTAGACATTATTTTAATGATTGAGGTGGTTCAATATCCATCTTGACTGTCCAAATTTAAATCTCAAACACTAAATTTTTTTTCTTCAAATTTTACTGAAAATTCTGTATCCGTTGCTGCTTAATTAGCTCTATCATTTAGAGTACATTTGTGGAGCCATTTTGAGCACATAATTATGTCATGACTCACTAGGCATCCTTATATATACCCTTTTCTTCTCAACATCATATATCAATTGCAATTTCCCTTAACTACCATCTCTTTTGATTCAATCTTGAAACAAAAATTAGAAGTCCCAAAAATGTCTCAAATTTCAACAATATTGATTAACTCAATTTGTAATTTTAACCATGACATATGTAGTCATGTTTATGAGTCTAGGTCTACGATGGATCGCCATGTCATAGGGTGTATTTATGTTTCAGCTACATGGTTTGAGGATGATGGAGATGACGATGACGATGATGATGATGATGATGCTGATTATGACTATGCTCCAGCTGCATAATTAAAAGAATGTTTAGTCTTTCTAAGAAAATCCTAATATATATGTTAAGCATTATATCTTATTTTACAAATGAAAAGTCTTCATACAAAACCATAGTAGACATGTACGATTTGCCAATATGTTTTGATATAAATAATAACACTTTCATTATCTATAAATTAATTATAATTATCTAGCTTCTAGATGTAAGTTTTCATTAGAGAATTTGACAAGTAGCTTTCTTGCTGAAGATAATTAAAGTTGCACTTTAAATTGGGGAGAAGTAAATATACCATCTTCGGTCAATTAGCTCAATTATATATCAACATGGTAGAAATATACATTAACTGTAGGGCTGTGTATAGGTCGGTTTGGTTCAGTTTTGAAGTTTATCGGTTTGATTTATTGGTTATCGGTTTGTAGAGATGCTAAATCGTTAAAGAACAATTAAGATATTTAGTACTTATCGATTCGGTTATCGGTTTAACCGTTAAGTTTAACACACAAAAAACAAATATTGAAAATCACTTAGAAACAAGGTAACAAACCAAATAAACCATGCACATGAGTTCACAAGTTACATCTTGCTCAAAAGCGAACACTTTTACATTGTAGAATAACCAAGTGTTTGAGATAACCAAAAATAAAAGTAGGAAACCAAACTCTAAGTCAAAGACTTATATATATATATATATATATATATATATATATATA
>NC_028648.1:1281535-1315299 GCF_001406875.1 Solanum pennellii
AACACTTTTACATTGTAGAATAACCAAGTGTTTGAGATAACCAAAAATAAAAGTAGGAAACCAAACTCTAAGTCAAAGACTTATATATATATATATATATATATATATATATATACATACATATATATATACCCGTTAAGAAAAAACCTCAAACAAACCGCTAAGAATCGATAACCAAATAACAAAAAAAATCAAAATCGTTATCGAAACCGCTGAACCAATAACCTAATACTGATAAACCAATAACTTTTTTTCGGTTTGGATTATCGGTTTCAGTTCAATTTTGAACAACCCTAATTAACTATATGTTTCGACTGTATATATTGTGTATAGATATGTATATTATATGAATGTTTAGTATAAGTGTATATTACATATATATTGTGTACATGTTTTATAACGGGAAACATTCACAAATAACCACTATAGTAGACTTAATTATGCTCCATAACTATAGTTTGCATATTTATAGGTCGTAGCTACAATTTAAACTGTCTCATTTGTATAATTCGCAGGTTTGTATGATTTGCGGGTACATTTGTATAATTCAGTTATTTTTGTATAAACTCAAAATAACAAATTTATACAATCACAAACATCTGAAGTATAAACAGTTATACAAACATCTGAAGTATAAACTGAAGTGTTTGGAAGGCGATGACGATGATGAAGACTATGATTATGCTCCTGCTGCATGAATTTATTGTTCTTTTAATTGTTCTTGGTCCTAACAGTTACAAAAAGAACACATATTTTAGCTATAAATTAAATTTTAGCTATGTATAAGAACCTTAATTAGCTTGGTTGTTTACATACCAATTTTCATTATATGTATCTTCCTTTTTTAGGTATTCAATTTGAACAACTTATGGCAAATGGCAGATCATCAATGATGTGATTGTAATAAAAAAAAATGAATTTATATATTAAAAATTCAAGTACTAATGATATTTTATAAAAGTATTCATATTTCATAATAATTGGTCACAATATTTATATCAGTGTTTTCAAAATGTTTTTGGGGCGAGTTTCGGGGAGGGGGTACCAAAATCGCTCTGAGGCATAAATTAAAACGTAGATCCATAAGGCATAAGTCCTAAAATTTGAGGCGTAAGCCCTGAACATAAAAACGTACGCCCGGACGTTTTTAATGTATATTTTTGATTTTTTTTGGCTTTAAATCATATTTTTATCATCGGTGTAATCATATTTCTCAAATAATAATAATAATCCTTTTTTCTTCATTATTGAATATTAGCAATTTATCTCACATAAAAATCATAATTTATTGAAAAGTTTACTTTTGCTTATTTTATTAGTAATAAAACTATAAAATTGAAATATACATGCGACTACGCCCAGTACATCCATGGGACTTACGCCCCGTGTCTCGAGGCTTACGCCTCGCCTCACATCCCCGCCTTTTAAAACACTGATTAATATTATAATGAGCTAGGAAGCTATAAAAATAGATTTGTCTATTCGATATACATCTTGTTTCATAAATATTCATTAAATTTTTATTTTGTTGATTTTGAACTTCAGGCATGTACTAGAGATCTAGAGCAAACAGATATTCTGAAATTATAATGCATAACAGTAATTGAATTGATTTTAAGTAAATATTTATAAAATATAAATGAATATATATATATATATATTTACAAACATTAATGAATACATTAATATATATATTAACATTTAAACAAAAGACTCATACCTAAGTTTCATAACTTCTAATTTGCTATCTCTATCATGCATCAAAGGGTAGTTAATGACCTTATTATATACTTGAGAATCCATGCAATGAAAAAATGTTGACATTTTAGAATATATAGTCAAAGTATATATATATCAACATCACCATATATTTTTTATATAGACTATAGTCAATATATTTGTTGTCTAGCAATAATACACTGTCTAGGTGGCATCCACATAGATAGTACACACTTCCACATGCCATGCACACTTCTCCATGCTAACTAAAATAGGTTACGTATCAGGAATCAGAATAATAATCTCGAAATATAAAACAAAATTATTTTAGATCATACGATATAAAATAATAATTTTATCAAGACTAGCTCTTCTAGAATAAAACATATAAACAATCAAATAACAAATTTCACCCTCTACCCCAAAGTTGTTGTTTCATAAAGTTTTTTAATGACATGTAAAGTGAAATTTTTGACCCAAGCTTATGGCTATATATGCACATTCCTCATGTAACATAACACACTTCCTAACGTGTCCAAAAGAGTCCACATTTGGCTCCTACCTATATATAAGCAAATGATTTCTTCACCTATCATATTATACACAAGACAAATACCATTAATCTTTACATCTTATCAAAGAGATATATCATACAACATATATCCAATATCTCACATTTCAATTTTCTAAGAAGAGATATAATATATAATGTCTACCATTTTCAAGATTATTGGGTTCGAAAAGAGAAGGTCGTGTGCTGATGGAGATTGTGATTATACTTCTGCAGTATCCTTGGAAGGAGATGACGATGATGGAAATTACGACTATGCTCCTGCGGCATCCTTGGAAGGAAATGACGATGATGGAGACTATGATTATGCTCCTGCGGCATCCTTGGAAGGAGATGACGATGATGGAGATTATGATTATGCTCCTGCTGCATAAAATTCATCAGAGTTTCTTGGAAATTAAATTAATGAGGATTTAAAGTAAATACAATGTGTTTGCTTTACTAGTCTTAGTTTTTCTTCTTCTTTTATTTAGTAGGAATATATAGGTAATTTATATATTAATTGGATCATGTAGTGTAACTGAGGTCTACATAAAGGTATTAGGATTTCTAATATCACTAGCTTAATATTATTTTTAAATGAATCTTTTTTGACAATATTTGACTACATTGTATTGTAATCAAACATAGTATTTATCACTAAAATGATAATAAAATTTTTATTCCTATTCCATAGTTGCTTGAGAATTCTACAATTATAATCATCAAATTATGAAAATTGCTTTCTCTATATTAATATCCACATATTATTAATTTCTCAATTAGTGTATTGTTAATTCTTGGGGCTTGTTTAATTATATATATAGTGTGCACATGCTTTCTTTTTTTCCAAAGAATTTTTTTATCACAAGTCAAATTTAGTCTCTAGCATATGATATAATTGGATTAAAAATATGGAAGTATGACACCATTAATTAATAAGAAATAATATACAATTTGGTCCCAATTAGGTAAATATGTCGTATTATATTTATTATATAACTTCAAATCATATAATCTAGAAAAAATATTTCTTTCATCATCGATCTCCTTGTAAACATTACTTCAGTTATACGTATATATAAATAGCGTAAAGAATTTTCTATACTATCGTTGAATATATTTTTAATTGATTAGTTATCTAATTATAATCATCTCAATTATTATATTGCGACCCTAATTACATTTGCAAAATACTTATCAACACATCAAAATTATAATTAACATAAAACTTTAAATATTAGAACCTGCTAAAATTAATTGTCATCTCAAGATGTTATAGGGAAATAAAGCATATTTGACAATGCCACTAACTTTAAGCTCATACTTTAAAATTATTCATGCAATAAACGAATTAGTGTCGACATTTTTACATTAAAGGACATATTCTTTCTATAGTCTAATTCGAGAGTTACGATTTTTATTAAGTGGTGTCTAAAAAATATAAACTAGTAAACACATCAATAAGTAAAGAAAATAATACTAAAGTAAAAAAAAACACTTTTACGATTTCTTAAATTGTTGCACTAAACTCTTCACCTTGTATGATCAAATAGTATCAACATTAATATGTAAATATAGGTATAAAATTAAAATTTGACATATAATTTTTTGAGAAAAGATATTACTAAAAGCTTCCACGTGGCATGCACAATTTTTTTATTTTTATAGAGAGTTGCACTTATTTCAAAACTATTTTATTTTATTTTTGTGGCGAAGAGACTACGTTATGAAATAGAAAAAGATGCACCAACAATGATTATGACTAATTTATTTTTTAAAATTTATGCTACTTTTAATGGATTTGGATTGTTTATATTCCATCTCCACCACCAAGATATATACTAAAGAATAATCCTTAAAGCACATTTGTCTATATATATAAAATAATAATAATAATAATAATAATATTTGACATGTAAAGTGAATTTTGAATGTGGTAACTTCAAAAGTAGCTTAAATTGAGCCAACTTATGGTTGTGCACATTCCTCATATAACACACCACACTTTCTAATGTGTCAAAATGAGTCCACACTTGTCTTTTTCCTTTATATAAGCATATGGTTACCTCACCTATTCACACCACAAGATTAAAAAAAATAATCATTTTCCATATCAAAGAGATCATATATACAACATCCAATATCTTATAATGTCTAGCATTTTGAGGACTATTGGGTTTCGGAACAAAAGGTCATATTTAGATGGAGATGACGATGGTGATTATGACTATGCTCCTGCTGCATTCTTAGAAGGAGATGACGATGATGGAGATTATGATTTTGCTCCTGCAGCATCCTCGAATGGAGATGATGATGATGGAGACTATGATTATGCCCCTGCAGCATTTTTGGACGGAGATGACGATGATGGAGATAATTATGATTATGCTCCAGCAGTCTAAATTATTAGAGATTCTTGACAGTGGCGAATCTAGAATAGACACAACGCGTTTAATAATTAATTAGCTTATTAATATTACACATGTGCTATTTTTCTAAAAATATTTTAGTAATTTATGCATTGAGTGACATGGATATTGTAGTCAAACATAGTCTCAACTATTGATCATGTAATTGTATCTTAATTAATTATTCCTATATAATCAGTCACATGGTTATTATAATATTATACGAACAAAATTATTATACAATTGTTAAGTATATAAAGAGATTTGACGAGTCGAATACTTAGTTTGAATGAAGATTTTTTTGGTTAAAATAAATTGTATTTCTTAAAATATTAGGTGTCACGTCACTAAAAAGTGACGGTAAAAAATTATTTTTTGACTTGATCGGTAACTTATTTGAGTAAAATAGTAAATGATGAATGTAATGTACCATTTTGACAAATGAACGAAATCATAGGTTTCTTTATAAGATTTGAGCTAACTTATGAGATAGGTATGGAGCTAGTGACCTAGGCTTAAATCTAATTTAACATAGTATACGATCCTGAACCCAAGTGGCCCCCTTGGAAACTTGGCACGGGATGGAAATAACTCGATCTATAAACGTGCACGCACCAGGTCAAACAATAAAAACCACCGATCTATATAAAAAAAAGATAATAATAAAATTCTGAACTTTTTATAATGCCTGAGCAATTCTGTTTCTTTTAAGCTAATTTTTGAAGCATAAGTTAGGTTCAAATCTAATTTAACAAGTAGCAAAGATGAGTGTTTTATACACAAAACAAATAGGCCTTAGCTTGTGCCTAAAATAGTCAAAGATGAATAACTTTTCTGATATAAAGAAATAATAAATTGTTTTTTACTCTTTCTGTATATCATCTATACTTGTTCTATGTTTGATTTGTTACATATTTTAAAAAATAATAAATAGAAACATAATTTTACAATATAATTCCTATTAGTTATTAATTATCTAAGTGTTATAAATTATTTAAATGTTGAAAAATAAATAGTAATTATACTCAATACCAAAGGTGAAATAAATACAAAATGACAAATTATATCTTAATTTTCTTTATTAACAAATTAAATCAAACAATTATTTTTGATATACTAAACAAATAAAAATGAACGGCCGATCCTATTCTAAACGAAGGCGAAGATGTTACTGTTCTCATGCATGAAAGGGTATATAATATAGTGAACATGTTTGCATGCTTTTGATGTCAAATTAAAGAACGTGTCAGTCTACATATTTAATTTTATATAAATTTAGAAATTTATCTATGCACTTCTAAAATTAAAAAATATAGATACCAGCTAAGGTCAAGTTAAAAAGCTAATAACTTTGTCAATGTGGCACGCCAACTAAGCATACACGTAGATAAAACACACTTCCACGTGTCATGCACACACTAAATTTTGTTTTGACTTATTCAAGATAGAGAAAATTTATTCTCACCAAAATATATATATGTAGAATGTGTAACCTTTAATATTTAACACTCATTATATATACTTTTGACATGTAAAGTTAATTTTGGAGCCAAGCATATGGTTTGCACATTTTTCATGCCAAAGCCACACTTCCTAACGTGCCTAAATGAGTGCACACATTTGGCTCTTTCCTATAAATAAGCATTTTGTTACCTTACCTATCATAACATTAATCTTTACATCTTATCAATAGAGGTACAAGTATACATCTAATATACATCTAGCTCATATTTCAAGTTTTATCTTCAAATAAAACAAAAGATGTCTCAAATTTTCAAGATTATTGGGTTTGAGAAAAGAAGGTTGTGTTTAGATGGAGATGATGATGGTGATTACGATTATGCACCAGCAGCATGCCTAAAGAGAGACGGTGATGATGATGGAGATTATGATTATGCTCCTGCAGCATTCTTGGAAGGAGACGATGATGATCGAGATTATGACTATGCTCCTGCAGCAACAATAGACGGAGATGATGATGGAGATTATGATTATGCTCCAGCTGCATGAATAAATTCATTGAAGGCTCTTGGTAGAGACAAATTTAGAATAGAAACAATACTCTTGATCAATATCTTATTAACTTATGAAAAGTAGTGACATTGATTATAGGCAAATATAGTCACTTGATGATAAAATTATAGTCTGTTATAATTTTAAAGTATTTTACTTTGAATTAATATTTATCTAGTTTTTAAAATTCAGTTTTTGACTCGATCATTAACTTCTTTGAATGAAGTAGTGAATAGTGGAATATCTCACATTGACGAATAAATGAAATTTTGGGTTTTTATAATAAGGCATAGATAATTCTTCTCACTTTAATTTAATTTTTTATCTGTGAGTTATATCCAATTCTCACTTTGGTTTAATTTTTTATCCGTGAATTATATCCAAACCTAATTTTATATGATATCAAAGTTAGGCCGGATGTGGGGTTCAGAAAACCTAACAAGGTGGTGTAAAGACCTTCGATCCATAAATGTGGATGCACCGAACTAGACAATGGAACCTCATATAAAAATCAGCCACCAAAGAGATTCGAAGCTCAAATTTTAAATTTGATCTGTCAAAAACATGAATCGAGTGAATAATATACCAAAAGACTCGAAACATTGGGAGGAACTCATATTTATATTTTTGAGACTGTTTAGAGGAAATTTGAGTTGGTTGGGGTTGAAAAACGTAGACCATTTTGAGTGAATAAATTTAATTTATCAAAAGACTTACAACATTGAGAGGATCTCATATCTAAATTTTGAGACTGTTTAATTTAGAGCAGAGACGGAACCAAAATTTTCAATAAGGGGGTTCAAAATCGGTAGAAATAGATAGTCAAAAGTGGTTCGACATCTACTATATATACATACAAATTTATTTTAATCATGTATAAATAATATGATTTTCCGCCGAAGGGGATTCGAATGACCCACCTTCATGCAAGGTAGTTCCGCCCCTGGTTTAGAGGAGATTTGAGTTGGTTGAATTATATATACTTTGTTATATAAACAATATATTTAGATGTATATAAATCTCTTATACATTAATATACATTATTTATATAATATTGATATACTCCCTTCGTCTATTTTTACTTTTCATGTTGCGTTTTTTGAAAGTCAATTTGACTAATTTATAAAGTTAAATTAGATTATGTTAATTCAATATCTTTTTAAAAAAATTAGATATTGAAAAACTATACGAAAAGTACTATAAATTGCAATTTCTTTGCATATCAATATGATGAAAATATACATCGTAAAATGTTGGTCAATGTTCCTATAGTTTGACTCTAAAAAGAAAACCATGACAGTTAATTGTGAACGGGGGGAGTATATATACATATCGATACATTACATATACATATAGCTAATTTGTTTGAAATAAATTTTAATATTGTACATATTGATAATTAATCGATTAAAAATCATGTGATTAAAATATCAAAAGATGAGTGACTTTTCTGCTATAAACAAATAATTTTGTACTAATTTATTTTTAACATATAGTTGAATGAGTATTTATGAAATCAATTTCATAAGATGACTTGTGAATAAATAGTTGTGGAGTATTTCTCTTTTTCCCAAAAGCTAAGAATAAACCTTATGAATATCCTGATTTCAATTTTGGATCATATTCCAAACAAACGTAAAGACATAAATATAATCATGCATGAAAAAAATGTCGACATTTTTGCATGTTTTTTTATGTCTATGTGGCATGCCAAGTAAGCGTCCACGTAGATTAAACACACTTCCACGTGTCATGCACACATTAAATTTGTTTTTGGCTCATTCAAGATAGTGAATATTTTATCCCCACACAAAATATATGGAGAATATGTAACCTTTTAACACTCATTATTATGTATACAAAATTAAATACTATGACATGTAAAGTTAATTTTGGAGCCAAGCATATGGCTTTGCACATTTTTCATGTCAAAGACACACTTCCTAACGTGCCCAAATAAGAGCACATTTGGCTCTTTCCTATATATAAACATTTTGTTACTTAACCTATCATACCATTAATCTTCACATCTTATCAAAAGAGCTACAAGTATAAACATCTCATATCTAGCTCATAATTCAATATTTCACTAAAGTAATAGGATGTCCAGCATTTTCAAGATTATTGGGTTCGAGAAGATTAGAAGGTCGTGTTTGGATGGACATGACGATGGTGATTATGATTATGCTCCAGCAGCATGTTTAGAAAGAGATGGTGATGATGATGGAGATTACGACTATGCTCCTGTAGCATTCTTGGAAGGAGATGATGATGATTGAGAATATGACTATGTTCCTGCAGCATCACTAGAAGGAGATGACGATGGAGATTATGATTATGCTCCGGCTGCATGAAATAAGTTCATTTTAAGGGTTTTGTTAGAGACAAGTTTAGTATAGACACAATATTTTTGGTCAAACTAGCTTATTGTTGTCTAATTCAAATATAAGGAACTTTTAGATCTTAACTAGGAATTAAGAAGTAAGAACCTTGGTTTTAATAATATGTAGGATTAATAATAGTTAGTTGATGAGGTCTCTGGTGTTGTTAGGGACCCTAATCAAGATCATTAGCTCATTAAATGTATTGTTTATACAATATGTTAGTATCAATTTATAATTGTAGTCAAATATTGTCTGTCTTAATTATAAGATTATGTTCTCTTTGTTTTTACTTATAGTGTTGTACTTTCAATGGAAAGAAGTGTAATAAAGAAAATAAAAAATATTTTAGTTTTTGTGAAAATTTAAATTAAAGACAAGAATAGCATATATCAAAATGTCTTTAAATTTTTTAGTCTTATTCTTAAGCACATGATGTCACCAAGGATACTATTTAAATTAAAGAATTACTTAATATAAAAGTTTTAACATTATTTTATAAACAAACAAAAAAAGGAAAGCAATACACATAAATTAAAATAAAGTGAATATTTATATACACATTATTATATTCTTGGTCAAAAGAGGACATATGTAGGTTTGTATATTAATCTCATGTTGTTAGGGACTCTGAAAGTGGCTCATATATACCCCTACTTGTAAACAAATGGCTCACATATACTCTTTTCCTTTAACGGAAATGAAAAAAATAGAATTTTAATCTAAATTTTTATTATTTTTTTCTAAAAAGTATAATCCCATATGAGTAAATTTAATCCTCGTCAAATATATTTTTTTTGACTTTTTTTTGTTTCAATGACTAATTTATAATTATTATTTTGATAATCAAATTTATTTATGTTTCACTAATATTCTTGTAAAACTTATTGTAGATGACAAAATTTTTTCTTCGAATACGAAATTAAATTACAATAGACACAAAAAAAATAGTTTTATTTTTTTTAAAACTAAGGAATGAAAGAAAAATATAAAATAAGAATAAGAAATTCAAATAATTATAATAAAAGAAGTCAAAAAATAATTTATGTATGAAAAAAATTAAAATATACCTTGAACTTTGATAGAAGAATCATGTATACCTCTATATAATTTTTTTTTAAAAATTAGAAGTAATAAATATAAATGTAAAACTAATTTTTTTAACTTCCATTAAATGAAGGGTATATGTGAGCCATTTTGTAACGGCAGGGGTATATGTGAGCCGTTTGTATAACGGTAAGGGCATATGTGAGCCACTTTTATTACGAGGGGTATATCAGCTCCAAATGACAAAATTGAGGGGTATATCAGACTCTTTTCCCTTTTTATAAACAAACAAAAAAAGGAAAGCAATTCACAAATTAAAATAAAGTGAATATTTATATACACTTATTATTATATTCTTAGTCAAAAGAGGACATATGTAGGTTTATATATTAGATTTTTTTTTTCAAAAAAATACAATATCTTATTAACTTATGAAAAGCAGTGACATGGATTGTAGTTAAATATAGTCAGTCGCACTTGATGATAAAAGATTATATTTCTCCCGTTTTAATTTAAGTATTTTACTTTGAATTTGAATTTTATTTAATTTTAAAATTTCACTTTTTGGCTCGATCATTTACTTCTTTGAGTGAAGTATTGAAATTAATCAATTAAGAGTTTCGAAGCTCAAATTTTAAAATTGCCGCAAACGTGAATCAAGTGAATAATATATTAAAAAACTCGAAACATCAAGAGGAACTCACATCTAAAATTTTGAAACTATTTAGAGGAGATTTGAGTTGGTTGCAAACTTGGAATAGAAAAATGTAAATTGTTTTGCTTGACTAATTTAATTATCAAAAGACTTAAAAGAGGAGTTCATATCTAAATTTTTAGACTGTTTAGAGACTATCACTGCAACAAAACTGATTATTAGCAGAAATTGATTCTTAATTGCCGCTAAATATGTATTTTTAGCCACGGCAATTGACACTCTTTTTATATGTCCCTAAAACTTTTAGTGGCATTGATTCTAANATATATATATATATATGCAATTGTATACTTTATTATTTAAACAATATAATTAGATGTATATAAATTTCTAAAAATTAAATAATAAGTGATTTTTTTGATATAAACAAATAACTTTTGTACTAATTTATTTTTAACGTATAGTTGAATGAGTATTTATGAAATCAACTTTATAAGATGACTTATGAATAAATAGTTGTGGAGTATTTCTTTTTTCCCAAAAGCTAAGGATAAACCTCATGAATATCCTGATTTCAATTTTGGATAATATTCCAAAAAAATGTAAAGACATAAATATAATCATACATGAAAAAAATGTCGACATCTTTGCTTGTTCTTTATGTCTATGTGGCATGCCAACTAAGCATCCACGTAGATTAAACACACTTCCACGTGTCTTGCACACATTAAATTTGTTTTTGGCTCATTCAAGATAATGAAGATTTTACTCCCACCAAAATATATGGAGAATATGTAACCTTTTAACCCTCATTATTATGTATACAAAATTAAATACTATGACATGTAAAGTTAATTTTGGAGCCAAGCATATGGCTTTGCACATTTTTCATGTTAAAGCCACACTTCCTAACGTGCCCAAATGAGTGCACACATTTGGCTCTTTCCTATATATATAGCATTTTGTTACCTTACCTATCATAACATTAATCTTCACATCTTATCAAAAGAGGTATACATCTAATATACACCTAGCTCATATTTCAAGATTTCTCTAAGTAATTATAGAAATATGTCTGGAATTTTAAAGATTATTGGGTTCGAGAAGATCAGAAGGTCGTGTTTGGATGGAGATGATGATGGTGATTATGATTTTGCTCCAGCAGCATGTTTAGAGAGAGATGGCGATGATGATGGGGATTATGACTATGCTCCAGCAGCATCCTTGGAAGGAGATGACGATGATCGAGATTATGACTATGTTCCTGCAGCATCGTTAGAAGGAGATGACGATGGAGATTATGATTATGCTCTGGCTGCATGAAATACATTCATTTATAGGTTTTTGTTAGAGAAAAGTTTAGAATAGACACAATATTTTTGGTCAAACTAGCTTATTGTTGTCTAATTCAAATATAAGGAACTTTTAGATCTTAACTAGGAATTAAGAAGTAAGAACCTTGGTTTTAATAATACTAGTCTTTAAAAAAAAAAGAGGAAATATGTAGGATTAATAATACTTAGTTGATGAGGTCTCTGGTGTTGTTAGGGACCCTAATCAAGATCATTAGCTTATTAAATGTATTGTTTATACAATATCTTTGTATCAATTTATAATTGTAGTCAAATATTGTCTTACTTAATTATAAGATTATGTTGACTTTGTTTTTACTTATAGTGTTGTACTTTCAATGGAGATAAGTTTAATAACGAAAATAAAAAATATTTTAGTTTTTGTGAAAATTTAAATTAAAGTCAAGAATAGCATATATCAAAATGTCTTTAAATTTTTTAGTCTTATTCTTAAGCACATGATGTCAGAAAAGGATATATATTTAAATTAAAGAGTTACTTAATACAGGAAGTTTAACATTTTTTATAAACAAACCAAAAAGGAAAGTAATACACATAATTTAAAATAAAAATATTTATATACACTTATTATTATATTCCTGGTCAAAACAGGACATATGTAGGTTTATATATTAAGGGAAAAGGGTCTGATATACCCCTCAACTTTATCATTTAGAGCTGATATACCCCTCGTTATAAAAGTGGCTCATATATGCCCTTACCGTTATACAAACGGCTCACATATACCCCTGCCGTTACAAAATGTCTCACATATACCCTTCATTTAACGGAAGTTAAAAAATTAGTTTTAAATTTATATTTATTATTTGTAATTTTAAAAAAATTATTTAGGGGTATATATGATTCTTCTATCAAAGTTCAAGGTATATTTAATTTTTTTCATACATAAATTATTTTTTGACTTCTTTTCTTATAATTATTTGAGTTTCTTATTCTTATTTTATTTTTTTCTTTCATTCCTTAAATTAAAGAAAAAAAATTTAAACTATTTTTTTTGTGTGTATTGTAATTTAATTTCGTATTCGAAGAAAAAATTTGGTCATCTACAATAAGTTTTACAAGAATATTAGTGAAACATAAATAAATTTGATTATCAAAATAATAATTATAAATTAGTCATTGAAACAAAAAAAAGTCAAAAAAAATATGTTTGACGAGGATTAAATTTACTCATATGGGATTATATTTTTTAGAAAAAAATAATAAAAATTTAGATAAAAAGTAATTTTTTTTCCATTTCCGTTAGAGGAAAAGGGTATATGTGAGCCATTTGTTTACAAGTAGGGGTATATATGAGCCACTTTCATAACAAGGGGTATATCAGCTCTAAATAACAAAGTTGAGGGGTATATCAGACCCTTTTCCCATATATTAATCTCTTGCTAGGGACTCTGATCAAGATCAATAGCTTATTAGATGTATTTTTAAAAATACAATATCTTATTAACTTATGAAAAACAGTGATATGAATTGTTGTCAAATATAGTCTCACTTAAGGATAAATATTATACTCCTCCGTTTTAATTTAAGTATTTTACTTTAAATAAATATATATCTAGTTTTTAAAATTTACTTTCTAGCTCGATTATTAACTCTTTTGGGTGAAGTAGTGATGAATGGAATATCCCACATTGATGAATAAGTGAAATCTTGTGATTTTTTAAAAAAGATTTAGACAATTTCTTAACTTTAATCTAATTTTTATGTGTGAGTTAGACTCGAAATTAATTTAATATGGTAATAAAGCTAGAAAAAAACCTGACATAGTGGTGGAAATACCTTTGGTTCATAAATATGCACGCATCGAACTAGACAATGGAACCTCATATAAATTATATCGGTTGAAATCAACCATTGAAGAGCTTCAAAGCTCAAATTTTAAAATTGCCGCAAATGTAAATCGAGTGAATAATATATCAAAAGACTCGAAATATTGAGAGGAACTCACGTCTAAAATTTTGGGACTATTTAGAGGAGATTTGAGTTGGTTGGAAACTTGGAATTAAATAATGTAAATTGTTTCGCGTGAATAATTTAATCATTAAAAGACTCGAAACATTAAGAAGAGTTCATATCTAAATTTTGAGGCTGTGTTGGTTGAAATTGAAGAAAAAAAAAGTGGTATGCAATTGTATACTTTATTATATAAAAAATATAGTTGGATGTATATAAGTCTCTTATATATTTTAATATACATCATTTATATAAAATCAATTTTATTTATATACATATTGATACATTACATATACACAACCATTTTGTTTTAAATAACTCTTGTTATTGTGCACGTTGATAACTAATGAATTAAATATCTCGTGGTTGAAATATCAAAAGATGAGTGACTTTTCTGATATAAATAAATAATTTTGTACTAATTTATTTTTAATATATAGTTGAGTGAGTATTTATGAAATCAACTTCATAAGATGACTTATGAATAAAATAGTTGTGGAGTATTTCTTTTTTCCCAAAAGCTAAGAATAAACCTTGTGAATATCCTGAATTCAATTTTGGATCATATTCCCAAAAAATGTGAAGACATAAATATAATCATGCATGAAAAAAAATGTCGACATCTTTACATGTTTTTTATGTCCATGTGGCATGCCAACTAAGCGTCCACGTAGATTAAACACACTTCCACGTGCCATGTACACACTAAATTTGTTTTTGGCTCATTCAAGATAGAGAGGTTTTATTCCACCAAAATATATGGATAATATGTAACCTTTTAACACTCATTATTATGTATACAAAATTAAATACTATGACATGTAAAGTTAATTTTGGAGCCAAGCATATGGTTTTGAACATTTTTCATGTCAAAGCCACACTTATTAACGTGCCCAAATGAGTGCACACTTGGCTCTTTCCTTTATAAATAGCATTTTGTTACCTTAACTATCATACCATTAATCTTCACATCTTAAAAAAAGAAGTACAAGTATACATCTAATATACATCTAGCTCATATTTCAAGATTTCTCTAAGTAATTATAGAAATATGTTTGGAATTTTCAAGATTATTGGGTTCGAGAAGATTAGAAGGTTGTGTTTGGATGGAGATGATGATGGTGATTATGATTTTGCTCTAGCAGCATGTTTAGAGAGAGATGGCGATGATGATGGAGATTACGACTATGCTCCTGCAGCATCCTTGGAAGGAGATGACGATGATCGAGATTATGACTATGTTCCTGCAGCATCGGTAGAAGGAGATGACAATGGAGACCATGATTATGCTCCGGCTGCATGAAATAAGTTCATTTTAAGGGTTTTGTTAGAGACAAGTTTAGTATAGACACAATATTTTTGGTCAAACTAGCTTATTGTTGTCTAATTCAAATATAAGGAACTTTTAGATCTTAACTAGGAATTAAGAAGTAAGAACCTTGGTTTTAATAATACTAGTCCTTTAAAAAAAAAAAGAGGAAATAATTGTAGGTCTCTGGTGTTGTTAGGGACCCTAATCAAGATCATTAGCTCATTAAATGTATTGTTTATACAATATCTTTGTATCAATTTATAATTGTAGTCAAATATTGTCTTACTTAATTATAAGATTATGTTCACTTTGTTTTTACTTATAGTGTTGTACTTTCAATGGAAATAAGTTTAATAAAGAAAATAAAAAATATTTTAGTTTTTGTGAAAATTTAAATTAAAGACAAGAATAGCATATATCAAAATGTCTTTAAATTTTTTAGTCTTATTCTTAAGCATATGATGTCAGAAAGGATATATATTTAAATTAAAGAGTTTTACTTAATATAAAAGTTTAACATTTTTTTTATAAACAAACAAAAAAAGGAAAGAAATACACATAAATTAAAATAAAGTGAATATTTATATACATTTATTATTATATTCTTGGTCAAAAGAGGACATATGTAGGTTTATACATTAATCTCATGTTGTTAGGGACTCTGATCAAGATTTATAGCTTATTAGATGTTTTTTTTTTCAAAAAAATACAATATCTTATTAACTTATGAAAAGCAGTGACATGGATTATAGTCAAATATAGGCAGTCTCACTTGATGATAAAAGATTATACTCTCCCCGTTTTAATTTAAGTATTTTACTTTGAATTTGAATTTTATTTAATTTTAAAATTTCACTTTTTGGCTCGATCATTTACTTCTTTGAGTAAAGTATTGAAATTAATCAATGAAGAGCTTCGAAGTTCAAATTTTAAAATTTAATTTGCCGCAAATATGAATTAAGTGAGTAATATATCAAAAGACTCAAAATATCGAGAGGAACTCACATCTAAAATTTTGGGACTATTTAGAGGAGATTAGAGTTGGTTGGAAACTTGAAATTGAAAAATGTAAATTGTTTCGAGTGACTAATTTAATTATCAAAAGACTTAAGAGGAGTTCATATCTAAATTTTTGGACTGTTTAGATACTATCACTACAACAAAAATGATTATTAGCGGCAATTAATTCTTAATAGCCGCTAAATATGTATTTTTAGCGTCAATTGACACTCTTTTTATGTCCCTAAAACTTTTAGCGACATTGATTCTAATGACACTTAACTAATGCCGATAAAGATTTTAACACTCTTTATTAATGTCTATATATATTTATGTTGTATACTTTATTATTTAAACAATATAATTAGATGTATATAAATCTCTAATACACTAATATACATCATATATATCAATTTTATTATATACACACACATTACATATATACATTTGTTTAAGACAACTTTTGGTACTGTGTGCATATTGATAATTAATCGATTGAAGATCACTGATTTAAATATTAAATAATGAGTGATTTTTCTGATATAAACAAATAACTTTTGTACTTATTTATTTTTAATATATAGTTGAATGAGTATTTATGAATCAACTTCATAAGATGACTTATGAATAAATATTTTGTGGAGTATTTCTTTTTCCCACAAAAGCTAAGAATAAACCTTATGAATATCCTGCTTTCAATTTTGCATCATATTCCAAAAAAATGTAAAGACATAAATATAATCATGCATGAAAAAAATGTCATTGGAAGGAGATGACGATGATCGAGATTATGACTATGTTCCTGCAGCATTATTAGAAGGAGATGACGATGGAGATTATGATTATGCTCCGGCTGCATGAAATACATTCATTTTAAGGGTTTTGTTAGAGACAAGTTTAGTATAGACACAACATTTTTGGTCAAACTAGCTTATTGTTGTCTAATACAAATATAAGGAAGTTTTAGATCTTAACTAGGAATTAAGAAGTAAGAACCTTGGTTTTAATAATACTAGTCCTTTAAAAAAAAAAGAGAAAAATTAATGTATGATTATAATACTTCGTTGATGAGATCTCTGGTGTTGTTAGGGACCCTGATCAATATCATTAGCTTATTAAATATATTGTTTATACAATATCTTTGTATCAATTTATATTGTAGTCAAATATTGTCTGTCTTAATTATAAGATTATGTTCTCTTTGTTTTTACTTATACTGTTGTACTTTCAATGGAAATAAGTTTAATAAAGAACATAAAAAATATTTTAGTTTTTTGTGAAAATTTAAAATTTAATTTGCCGCAAACGTGAATCTAGTGAATAATATATGAAAAAACTCGAAACATCGAAAGGAACTCACATCTAAAATTTTGGGACTATATAGAGGAGATTGAATTGGTTGGAAACTTGGAATTGGAAAATGTAAAAGTTTCGAGTGACTAATTTAATTATCAAAAGACTTAAAGAGGAGTTCATATCTAAATTTTTAGACTGCTTAGAGACTATCATTACAGTAAAAATGATTATTAGCCGCAAATGATTCTTAATAGCCGCTAAATATATATTTTTAACCGCGGCAATTGACACTCTTTTTATATGTCCCTGAAACTTTTAGCGACATTGATTCTAATGACACTTAACTAATGTCGATAAAGACTTTAACACTCGTTATTAATGTCAATATATATTTATGCAATTGTATACTTTATTATTTAAAAAATATAGTTAGATGTATATAAATACATTAATATACATCGTTTATACAATATCATTTTATTATATATATATATATATATATTTATATACACACATATTTGTTTAAAATAACTTTTGTTACTGTGCATATTGATAATTAATTGATTGAAGATCTTTGATTGAAATATTAAAAAAATTACTGATTTTTCTCATATAAACAAATAATTTTGTACTAATTTATTTTTAATATATAGTTGAATGAGTATTTATGAAATTAATTTCATAAGATGACTTATGAATAAATAGTTGTGGAGTATTTTTTTTTTCCTAAAAGCTAAGAATAAACCTTATGAATATCCTGATTTTTGGATCATATTCCAAACAAATGTAAAGACATAAATATAATCATGAACAAAAAATCGACATCTTTGCATGCTTTTTATGTCAAAAACTTGTCTATGTGGCATGCCAACTAAGCGTCCACGTAGATTAAACACACTTCCACGTGTCTTGCACACATTAAATTTGTTTTTGGCTCATTCAAGATAATGAAGATTTTATTCCCACCAAAATATATGGAGAATATGTAACCTTTTAACCCTCATTAATATGTATACAAATTAAATACTATGACATGTAAAGTTAATTTTGGAGCCAAGCATATGGCTTTGCACATTTTTCATGTCAAAGCCACACTTCCTAACGTGCCTAAATGAGTGCACACATTTGGCTCTTTCCTATATATAAGCATTTTGTTACCTTACCTATCATAACATTAATCTTCACTTCTTATCAAAAGAGGTACAAGTATACATCTAATATACATCTAGCTCTTATTTCAAGATTTCTCTAAGTAATTATAGAAATATGTCTGGAATTTTCAAGATTATTGGGTTCGAGAAGATCAGAAGGTCGTGTTTGGATGGAGATGATGATGGTGATTATGATTTTGCTCCAGCAGCATGTTTAGAGAGAGATGGCGATGATGATGGAGATTATGACTATGCTCCTGCAGCATCCTTGGAAGGAGATGACGACGATCGAGGTTATAACTATGTTCCTGCAGCATCACTAGAAGGAGATGACGATGGAGATTATGATTATGCTCCGGCTGCATGAAATAATTTCATTTTAAGGGTTCTTGATAGAGATAAGTTTAGTATAGACACAACATTTTTGGTCAAACTAGCTTATTGTTATCTAATTCAAATGTAAGTTTTAGATAGTAACAAGGAATTAAGAAGAACCTTTGTTTTAATAATAGTAGTCCTTTTTTAAAAAAAAAAAAAAGAAGAAGAGGAAATGTGTAGGATTAATAATACTTAGTTGAGGTCTCTAATCAAGATCATTAACTTATTAGATGTATTGTTTATAATTAAATTAAAGTGTTTTACTTTGAATTGATACTAGTTCAATTAAGAAAATAAAAAAGTACTTTTAATTTTTATGAATTTAAAGTAAAGATGAGTTAGCATGTTCTTTTTGGCTAAAATATGAGGGTTAATGAAGAAAGACAAATTTAAGCAACTTTTATAACTTTGATGGCATATATAAACCAAAGTATAGTATAAGAAATAATGATTAAGTGTGTCAAATAAATTGTTTGGATTGAATTTAAATTGATCGAAATCAATTTAATTAATAAACAAATTAATCATTAATATACCCAAAGATTATCTTAATTTGGATTGAAACGAACTAAGCAGTGCATTATAGTTCAATCCATCCAAATCTTACTATATTTTTTTTCTTATAATTTATTTAATTATAGTCAAACTTGGCCATATATTAAGTGAATCATATTTTTCAATTATATATTATGCACAAAAAGGAATAAATGTCAACATTTTTTACAATATCTCTAGTGAAAGGACATGGAATATATTTGTCAAGGTGGCATGCCAACTCAGCATCCACGTAGACAGTACACACTTCCACGTGTCATGCTAACGATTCCACGTGGCCTAACAGATTTTATTTGGTTCATGTAATTAAAATCTTTTAGCACGTTCGACAATATCATATATTTCAATATTATATTTGAATAAAATGAAAAATGTTTTAAAATTATGTGTGGAACTGACTTTATAAATGCTTGGTATTTAATTAATATCAGAATAAATTTATACCTCAAATTTGATTTTATTTATTTCACCTAAAAAATGGAATAAATTTATTCGCAAATTAAATAGCCCCTTATAATAACATTCCTTTCAATACATTCCATTGCATGTGGCAAAGAGACAATGTTGTGAAAGTAAAGCCTATAATGGCTTTTGGCGTAACACGTAAACATACTTTTTAATTTGATTTAATTAACTGATATTTACGTCCTTCGACTTTAAAGGTGTGCAAGTACACACATAAACTTATATAAATTAAAAAAATTTACTTGTATATCTTATGTGACATCTTACGTGACAATTTATGTTTTATATGTTTATTTGTTATAGCTCTTAGTTTTAAGATATTTAGTACTCTTAATTAATCTGATATTATAAAAGATTCTTTATCGAATCGGCTTTAAACGCGGCGAATCGTCTCAAAAACACAATAAAAAAGCGGCGAATCGTCTTAAAAACAGCGCAGAATCGTCTTGAAAACAGCAGAGAGGAGGCTACACAGAACGAAGAAGTGTAAAATACCTATTTTATTTTCAAACCATATTATGTCCCACCCATAAAGTTAGAAAGAGAGTAGATATATTCTATCTCCACCACTAGAATGGAGAATAAGCTTTAACACTCATATATATATATATAGTACCGGTCCGATACTCTTAAATTAGTCAGACACTTAAAATTTGCAAGGATCCTTCTGATAATACGCATGTAACAATTTCGAAGTGCTGTATATAAAAAGGTAAAACAACCTAACTACCACATTGTACACGTACTATAATACTAAAGCATAGACATGTAGTTCACCTTACAAAATTTCTTATTTCAATTTGTTCCCTACAACTCTATAAACATAACATTTCATATCCTAATTTTCATACATTTATCTACTCACTACTACTATATAACATAAACTCAACATTCACCCTCTAGCAATAGAACATCACATTCTTCACCTTCTCTTTCAATGCTGGTAGTGGCCGGACGTTGACAGAACCATTCGTTGCACGTGTGCCACGTATAGAACCGTTGTCACGTGAGTCAGGTTCTACATAGAAACGCGCTCTATAGGCCGCCAAGTGAGCATAATATGCAGGAGGAACTGCAAAAGTTATGAGAATGATATGGTTATTGCCAAGTTCAGCTAACACTTGTATCCAAATACGTGACTACTCTAACTTAAAACGCTTAGCAGCTAAGCCAAATGAGCTCATGATGTATACATTTACGATGAAACGTTTGAATACTATAGTGATCTAAATAAAGCAGAGTAGATACAGGGGATTTATATCGCGAATGAACCTTATAAAATGATCAACATTGATGCAAACAGAACGAACATAAGCTTAACATGAAACATAAGGTTGTATATGAGAAATGTACCTACTGAAACAGAACGAGTGCAACGAGCATATCTGCAATTAATCAAAAGATCACTAAGGAATTGAGTTTTCCACGAAAAACAAGTATAGAAACAAGTTGAGATTTTTGAATGCTTACGTATAACAAAGGTTGTTTGTCAAAGACTGCATTTCATCCGCGGAGAAATTATTTTCATCCCAGAGAACGTGATAATGTGCAGGACGACTAGTTCCCTGGTCATCCAACATTGTGTTAGTTAACTCTAGTTGGAGCTTCTTTTTTTTTTCGAATTAAAAACTTGTATTGACATTTCACCTGAATTCCAGCATGACTACATAAATAAAAATCGAATTCAGTTGGATGACATATTTTTGTATCCACCACAGTACCTGAAAAAAACACGAAAAATGAAGTTAAAAGGGAGAAAAAGGATTGCTATACTCCGTCTGTTCAATTTTATGTGGCATACTTTCCTTTTAAGCCTGTTAAATGTGTCATGGCATGTTTAACGCTACAAGTTCTTGAAGCCTTTTTGGTTTTTTTAAACTCTGTGTCCAATCAAACAAACGTCATATAACATAAAACGGAGGGAGTAACATATTAAATGAGGTATCTCGATCCTCTTTCTTTATGTTTTCGATGACTTTAAGCACAATACTCAATGTAAGTAGAGCAAAAAGTGTTACCAGGTAGGATGTTTCCACTCCTGTCAGTGTGATTTCTGTCGTTGTGGTTATTTGGCAAAAGACGTGTGTGGTGACGTTTTTGGACAACTATGAAGGTTACCGGAGGTTGGTAACCTGGTTCAAGAGATGCACAAGCCTGTGTACCGGGAAGAATGAGTGAACTTACACAAGCACACACTCGAAAATTGTATATGAGTAGTGACAATATCTGCATATATACCTTACGAATTGCATCGAGTTCATAAAGTAGAACCTGATAAAACTGCCCGTCACTAACACCATCCCTGCATAAAATTGAAAGACAACGTAATGTACAACAATCAAGCATAGACGCGGTTCAATACTACAGGTGTACTAAAACCATATTTTAATAAGAGGCCTCATTATCCGATCATATGATATAATACCTGTAGAATATTATTCTCAGTGGTTTCTGTCCTGTGGCTTTCTTGAACGCCAACAGAAGTTCTCTGGAAAAGCGCGGAAAACAAACATGTCAATACATCTTTGTGTAAAATGAATGTTACAATGACGAAATATATATATGCACCTTATCATCCCTCCAGACATTGTTCCTCGTTGAGGATCTTGCCAAGTCCGGTAAAGATCTTGAATGAGTTCTTGTCTATGAGGTTGAGCACATACTAAACCCGCGTATTTAGTAACTTCTGGCCAATCTTGTGATGCTACAACCTGAATCAAGAAAAATCGTATATCCAATATAAACATTTCGAGAAAGGTTCAAACATTCTCAACTAACTGTTATTATCTCAGGAAGTCTACTACTCTTCGTCATTTCAATAAAGAACGTGACTTTCTAAGATAATAACTATTTGAGTGATCATCTGAGAAATCAACTAACGAATTCTTTATGCTTACAGCAGCAATCGATGGGCTAAAGTCTTCTCCTGATTCCGGATGAGTCACATCAGCACCAAATATAATCGTTGGAATATCACTAACGAGAGGAATTTTCCATCTCAAAGCATCTAAAAGTACAGTGTTCCTTCCTCCCATCTATCACACAATGATTAACCATAAGAAAAAGTTCCGCATAACACATACTATGGACGTTAAATTGGATTATATAATCATCTCAGCACGTCGAATTTGTACATACCTTCACATTTATTTTCAGTGATACATTTGACAGATATTGCTTGCTGATTTTTAACACATGCTTTGTAAGACAACACTGAGAAATCATCCCCAAATCCGTCTCACAAATTTTCTTCAGAGTACCTAAAGATTGATTGACGATCAACGTGTTACTCAAACAACATCCATTCCTATATAAACAACTCGTATTCCTGATATACACGTCAGTGTAAACAGTCGTTTACATCAGGTCATCTTTACCTGTTGTAGCAGATAACATATCATATTTTCAAGATTTCAAATACCATAATTCAAGGAGACGTACCTATAGATATCATTTGGATGACCTGATGACGGTGTACAATAAGGGATTTATAGGAGTAATACCTTTCGGGATTAATAGACTTTAGAAAGAAAATCACAACGATCTAATACTATGTTCACGAACGTCAAGTTTCAACAAAGGTTAGCACATACCATACAAAGAACCATTGTTGTCAGGTAGAATGGCAATTAGTAACTCCAATTCTTTTCCTCCAAGTTTGTTAGCAGCAGCATTGTATACATAGTTCAATGCCTTCTTTGCCTGATCTGGTCTTGCATAATAAACCGGTATCACGGGCTCACAATTAAATTCCTGAGATGAAGTATCGATAATCAAAACCATTTAGACAGTATGCATAGACTGCGACAATTAGTCTAATGACGCTAAAAGCTATGTTGCTCAGACTCTCCAAAAAGGCTATATCGCACTTGTGTCACATCATCCAAAAATGATCTACTTTTCAAAAAGTATTTACGAAACAACATGTGGGAGACACTTACCATTCCGGAGACTTGGCACATTTGGGCAAGCTGATGACAAAAGCCACGGGCTGCATTTTCTTGGACGTTACACGAAAAGTTGATGCAAGCCCAGTGGTTAACAGTACTTCCATTGATTACTTTCTGTATGATGAAGGCAAGCAATGTTCGATTAGTATCATTCTACGAATGCTAATATAAAACCAAAAGATCTTATATGTACCTTATTTAACATGTTCCACTGGCCTAGCTGTGGATGACATTCCTTTTCCTTCCCTGCATCATGGTACTTTAACTAACAAAGACAAGAAAAACATACAAATAATTATGTTAGGGGTTTTGAAAACGAGTCGTGTGAGTAAAGATATATCAATCATTACCCACGGTGCTGGAAGGACTCGAGCTTCCACTGATGCAAGCTTATCGTCAATATTGATCCCAAACTCCTTTGCTATTGGATCTTGCTTGTATCCGTTTTGGCGAATGGTCTGGACATAGACACCATTTAGATCATTACCATAAAATCTCTAAATGTCTTTGTTACTAAAAAGCCATTGCATTCCAAAAATTAGCTTAAATATGTTTGTGTATATGCTTATTACTGCCTCCGTTTCAATTTGTTTATCTGGTTTTGACTTAACACGGAGTTTAAGAAAGTAGAAAAGTTTAAACATGCCACGTCGAAACTTAGAATTACAACATAGGAAAGAGACTCTTTTTTTGAATGGACTAAAAAGGAGAGTAAGACAAATAAATTGAAACGGAGGGAGTATGTTTTCATAACTAATGGATCAACAAACCTGTAAAATGTCCATTTCTTGTTCTCGTGGTCTTTGGCATGACGATTTCAACAGTGAAGTTATCTGCTTCTCATCCAACCTTTTGGTGTATCTCTGTCCCTCGAGTATCTTACAAGCCTATTACAACAATCATTATTCGGAAAAACTTTTCACTTGAGATAAAAGTGATCAGTTGAATGATGAAGTAGTTCACGCAATATTTACCTCCATCGGTAAGTAATTTACTTTCTTTTGGCTTCCCACGAGAAGACAAGGTAGATGAGGATACTGAATGGTGTATCCATACACCTCCTGGAAATACTCGATGACTGATTTCATGTTCTTCTCCTCATCGACAGGAAAACTGTAACGATCATAAGAAAGTAAAGCATTAAAAACCACGGAAATGCAAAAATAAAGATAAAATTGAAGCTATGTGAAACTACAAGTACATTAGCTCCCTTGTTGGCTGTGATGTCAATCCAGAAATTCGGTATTTCCTTCGAATATTTCCCCTATGTGTCACTTCAACTTTAACACCTCGAAGAGCTTTTTTAACCTGATTAGCTCACAAACGATCGATCATCATTTACTCTAACGCAATAGAATTTAGCAAATAAGTCTTTTTTAGACTCTAAACATATGATGTTTCTAAGAAAGTTAAAAGGAACAATTCATTTGATTCATTAGTATAATATGTACCTTTATTCGATCTGCATCGGACAATGGCCTTGAACTTACATCTTTCCCTAACACTTGAGCAACAAATTCAACAACCGGGAGTGGTTCGATGAATGCTGTTGTTGACATATCTATTTGATAAATACAAGATGTTAAAATAGTAATCAGACATCCACACCATCAAATAAAGTTGGAGAAATTCAACGAGTTTACGATTGCCTTACCAATATTGAGAGACAATCCCATTTGAGTTGGTTTTATGCTCTGGTAGAACCCCCTCCAAGACTGTAAACCATTACCTAGTGTCTGTGGCTTTTTAATATTCGGAGAATAGAAGAATCTCCCAACGGATATGTACCTAAACAAACACGAGAACAACTAAATAAACGGTGGATATAGTTGCAATGCTATACCATGGCAATGAGATAGCGAAAAATAAAATGCACCTTTGAGAAGCAAGTTCCCTTAGCACAATATCAATGATTTTAAGTGCTTGTGGAGGATTGTCAACTTGTTTCCCTGCAAGAAGTTCGCGTAACTGAAGCATGTTGGCTTGTGAGATGAACTTGATCGTGACAGCAAATTTACGCTCCCTGAGAACAATTATCAAGAACGTCAAAATTAAGTAACAACTAGTCCTACTGACTATGTTGCTCAGACTCTTTAAAAACACCTCCACGTTCACGTCCTTCAAAAGTAGTGCATTTTTAGAGGATCTGACATGAATGTGGAGGCATCAGAGAGTCCGAGCAACATAGGCTAATGCTATATTAATCAAACATAAAGGAAAAACAAAACAAAAATAGGTACTTTGTGATTCCTATCCACTCATCATCATCACCAAGAGTTATAGTGAACTCTTTCGAGTTAAAAGGGAGCAACCCCGCTGTGTAAAGCGTTCTTCTTCCATCAAAAACCGGAATTCTTTTACCCAAATCCGCGTCTTTATGAAGTTTAACCAACTCAGCCATTATAGCCTTGTTCAATCTTGTACACTTAACTTCAGGAGTAATTCTTACCTGCATTCAAAAGTCATTAAAACAAGGTAAAATTTCAAGTCATCGCGAAAAATAGTAATATAATTTAGCCATCAAGAAGTAAGTTAACGTCTTACGCTATACTGGCTTAAGTTCCTTTCTGATAATTCAGCAATGAAATGGTTAGCTTTAACCAAACACTTGGTACCTAATTGTCCATATCCCGGCCTACGAGGGAACACAAGACTCCTTTCGGATGATGATGAAGCAGAACAAACAGAGTTATCCTGCATTTTTTCGACTAATATCCCTTTCCCTTTCCTCCTACCTCTTCTCTTCCCCGCATTATTATGTCTCTTAACCTCTTCCATTCCTCCACTACTTTGACATTGCGCGTTCTGATTCAACGACTCTTGTAAAGGAGTTCTTGAAACCATATGCTTTTGCTCAAGTTCTAACTTCATTTGCCATTGAGGCATGTTTGTTGCCTAGCCTTCACATCACAAAATACAATGAAAAAACATCAGCTAGTTTTATAAAGTGTTTCGATTAATAACAACAACAACAACAACATGCATTCACGAGTTACACACCTCAACTATCACCGTCTACGTATTAAAGCACACCTCAGCTATTCAACATGTGTTTTTACTCCTAGTGATAGTTCAGGTAAGAAAACTCGTGAACAAGCAATAGTTCAGATGTGTTTTTGACTGTTAACGCTTAAAAAGAATCGAAATTCATGAGGATAGGTATGAATGCAAAATTTATATAATAAGACAATGAATAGATAATAAAAAGTATATGATGCATGACATTTTTCACGTGTAGATACAAAAGGAATAGTAGTAGAATTAGTAAAGAATCAAATCTTCACAGTATTTTGTCTTCTCATAAGTTTTTTTTTAGCTGAAAAAGTTTACAAAGCCAAAGTAAAACAGAGAACCATGCAACCATGCAGATACCAATGGGCAAAGTAAAAAACAAAGAATCCACTAAAATAGCCACTCAACAACAAAACAATACACCTAAATAAAGCCCTACGTTGCTCGGACTTTTCAAATATGATGACGTACTCATCTCAGATTCTTCAAAAAAAAATATATATCGTACTACTTTCGAATGATTCAACATGTAAATATTTTTGAAGAGTCTGAGTATAACATAGATGAAGGCTACCAGAGCTCTCCCTTTGTATCAATTTATGTGACATACTTTCTTTTTCAACATGATTCGATATGAGATTGTTTTCATCAACGATTTTTTTTTTTAAATTAAAATTTCTGACTCCATCACTGTCACGTTACATTTGGAATTTCTTTGTTAAAAGAGACAGAATTGATGGACTGTCAACTTAATATTAACAAACTTCTTCAATGAAGTGTCATAATCAATGTGACAGAAAATGGATACATATATATGTATAGGGTCCCCTATACATTGAGGTCCGTGACCATATTTTAAAGACTGCTAGATTTTCCACTTTCAATTTTCTGCCTGATATCTTTGCAAAAAGTAGCAACAATTAAACAAAATATTTGAAAACTTACCAAAAACCCAATTCTTAGCAACTTTTTTAAAGTCGAAATAACGTTTACCAGTCACTTTTCGATCATATTATTTAAAAAATAGTCATTATCTTGAAGTTTCAAAATCTATAGGAATGGACTACAAAATGTGGCTAGTTATGAAATTTACCAAATTCTTATTTATGTAGCCATTTTATATGGTAATCGGTGGTGGAATCAGAATTTTCGGTTCAAAATTTAATGAAATAGACACACAAAACTAGCCTAGGGGACCTCGATATCTACATACATACAAAATTGTTTTGACCGTATATAAATAGCATTCATTTTTCCTCGTAGGGAGTTCGGATGAATACCTGACCGGCCATAAGGTGACTTTGCCTTGATGGTAATACTAGGATGAAAGACTGATATATTTAAGTAGAGAAAAATAGAAGAATGAACTCATTATCCACTCAATTTTGAAGCGTGACCCTAGAGAATTTCTCGATTATTTTATTTTTTTTGAAAAGGTTACTTTGGATAATGAGAGCTATAAGATGTTGTTGTACCCCCTTCAAATATTTAGACAATTACAATGCTAATGAATTCATCCAAAATTATTTTTGAAAAAACGTTTTTCTTGAGTCAAGGATCTAACAAACATGGTCTGACCAAAGCGAACATTTCATAAAATATGTTATTGCTATTGTTGTAAGTTATTTTCTTAGGTATGTAATATTACTAGTATGTCATAATTTTGGTCTATAATGTAAGTAATTTATATAGGGTGCAACCCAAACCAAAAGCTAAAGCTAAGATAATAGTACAAGAAAACATTTAATGATAAATATTTGCTGATTAAAAGAATCACATTTAATGATTTATGCAGCTGATAAGAGTTTTCAGGTAGTATTATTTTAACAATTTGACAGAAATATCTCTACTACACTAGACAGATCACCTAATCTAAGATTTAAAGTTTACGGATTCTGAATCTTCAATATAATTTATGAATTCACATAAACTCAATAATATTTATTGAAATTTTGTGTACATAATTAAATTGAACAAGAAATGAGAACACTATAAGTGTATACTAACAACAATAATATATCTTGTGTAATGTCATAAGTAACATCTAAAAAATAAAATATACGTAGATTTTATCTCTACTCACGAGTGTATAAAATTTGGATCCAAATGAAGAAAGAGATGTATCAATAGATGAATAGCAGAATGGTTTCACCATTAATGGTCCAAGTGTTTGGCCCAGGGACCATGATAAGTGATTGTATAAATAACATATCTGGTTTCTGTATGAAAATGTATAACAAAAAGTATCTGTATACTATTTAAAACATATTTCAATAAAAAAGCAGCTAACTTCTATATCCTTTACTCTAAGGCATATACAAAAAATTAAAATCATACCCTAATTCTTATTTTTATTTTCTTTATTGTAGCTTTTTTTTTTAGAGTTTTGTTCCAACTTATTTCCCTTCTTGGGGATTGATGATTATTTTTATCCCTAATAACATGATTTCCCCTTATCCAAAGAAATAATAATAAAAAAGACTTTGAGGTGATTTAGTCTAACAACCAACACATGCAAGTCGAACGAAAAATATAAAAAAAAATTAGCATTTTCGGTATCGAGTGAAAGAGTTTTTATGTTTTTTAATAAATCGAATGATCAGTTAACCTTCATTCAATACAGAATTCATCAGATTGATTCGTTTTTAACAAACTATCTACCTCATAGTGTCTTGTCTCTACAAATGATTAGCGTAATGGTTAGCTAAACGTCACAAAGTAGGGTGAAGATAGAATAGAGCGTACGTAAATTATATCGCTATTTCACAAAAATTAAAAAGATAATCTCCGATTCAGATAACGCATATCAAAGAAAGGGTTTAGTCTTCCAACCAAATAGTCCAAATTGTCTGCATAAGAGAGGACAATAGTGTATTGTAGAGTGTGGGGAAGCACTTTGAAACAATGAATATACCCATTGACCAATAAAGGGAACTTTCTTTTTCTGAAAATGACGATGCACTGCAAAACCAAAGTTTATTCTTTATGCCTTTTGCATACTTGTACATCACTACTATCTTCGGGATCGTCTATTTCAATTTACGTGATACAGTTTTAAATTTTAAATATTAAATTTTGATAATTATAAATATAAAAAAATTATATTTATATATTTAAAAATTATATTTTAATAATTAACAATTCAATATACAACTTTTTAGAATATAAAAAATATCACGTAAAATTAGACGGAGGACATGATACATCCTTCCCACCAAACCCCATTCCACTATCCAAATTCACTAAAAACAGATTATTTAAATCATGCTGTATTTAAGGAATTTTCTTGAAATATCATGATATTTCATGATAATTTTTTAAAATTGATGATTATTTAGGAAATTGATTTAATATTAATGTAACATAATTTTATACTTATATATATAAATATAATAATAAGTTTCACATTTTGTTAGATGTATTTTTCCTAGTGAGGGAGGGTCAAGCTAAAGAAGAGTTTGAAGTCAAATTTCATCTCAAATTTAAACTATTTCAAGGAGTAAATATATACATAAAAAAATTATATGGTGGTAAATTATTTTATTAAATGTTAAATAAAAAATTTTAAATTAAATTATTTCTAATAAGAAAGTATGATATCCTTCTTACAACAGAATCAAAAAAAGGGTATAATATATATGCTAAAATATAGCATATATATATATATATATATATATATATATATATTTATTAATTTAACGTAAATATTGTGTACTTAAGACCACAACAATAATATCTATATCAATGTGTATTGTAAATTAAATTTCCTACTTATAGTCAGTCTTACATTAATATGGAAAAACAAATCCACAGATAACTCTTAAAGCTAAAGAATTTCTTCTCTAATAATATAAAATGCAAGCATGCATTTTTATATAATCTAACCTAAACTTATTCGAAAGTGAGACGTTATTCAAGCATTTTTATTTTCGAATATATAGTATAAATTTATTTTTTACATATATATAACAAAAAATGTTATATCCTTGTAAAAAATCTTACTTCCTCTAAGCAATGACAAATTTATGTGATAAATATGAAGCACACATTAGTGATTGTTCTTTAAAATTAAATATTTTATGTATTATTTTTTTAAATTATTGTAATATTATTTGGTAACACCAAGGCTAATTGGTGTACTTAGTTCAACGTTAACGTATTTATTCAAAAAAATTACATGACTAATTTTTACATAATACAACTTTATTGTTCGAACACGATTAACTTACCTTTATTATAGAAATTTTAAATTCGACTCTGACTCGAATATTGATATAACCCAAAAATGCACGCTTAATAGATTTGGTCACGACCATAAAATCAAGACTATTAAAAAAAATTACGTTATAAAGGGACCATATAAAATCAAGATTCATACGCAAAGGTCACATTCATTACCTTTTCTTTAAATAAATAAAAATACTCATCACGTGTGATGAAAATAGTGTTCTATTATTTTAAAATTATTTGACGTATTTTTCTTTTATATATAAGAAAATTTCAATTATTTTATCTTTATTTTTGTTGCACCATCTATATAAGCCTTTGTGGCTAGAATATACCCTCTTTGATCAATTTTTTTTTTTAATCTTATAACCTAAAATATGTTTTGAAAAAAATTAATATGAAAAAATTAGTTTTTCTAAAATAGACTAAAGAAAAAAGCAAAACAAATAAATTAAAATATAAAAATCAATAGAATAATTCTATTTGAGATAGAGATATATAACTTGAATTTTGAAAATGAATAAACTTTTGAGGAGAAGTAAAAATTTTTTTAAAAAAATAAAATTAATACGATTTATAAATTTAGAAAAAAATATATATAAAGAAAATACTGTAAATTCTCTAGTTCTGTTCATTCCCAAGATATATTAAAGAAGATATGGTTGAGAATTAAAGGCAAAAAAAAGACTTTAAAAAATAAAATAAAAAAAGGCAATGATGAGAATGTACAGAGAGACTCTCTATTTTAGACTCTCATTTACTCCTTTTATAAAAGTCTGCATATAGCTGACCCCTCAACCCCTATTGCCTTAATAGTTAATTCGATGCATAAATTATTTCGTATTTCATATTAATAAATATTATTTTAAAGAATATGATATAGATCGTCTCTCTGATATACAAGTTAATGAATATTATTCTTATGATCTAAAGTATACACTTATAAGTTACAAGTAATATGAAAATAACTTTATCATTGATTTATGATTATCGTACTCAAAGACGGACTCATGTTTGCTAGAGGAGGTGTATGTGCATGTACCCGTTAATTTTGAAAAAAATTATATATATATATTTTGAAACTGACAAAAATTAAAATATATTGTCACTGATAAGGAGCGTAAGTATATTCTTGTATTGCTAAGACAAGATAGAGAAATTACCTACGAGATTAGAGTTTGAATCTAAACTAAAATACTAAATTTTATTATTTTTATTTTAAATTTAACTCAGAGATCGTATGAAATTGTTCTCAAAGCTTTTAAATCCTGAATTTTCTTTTAATATGCATTATGCAATAAAGTAAGTGCATGTTTTATTTATTTTAAGTCATAGTTTAATAAAAAGAAATTAAATTTAAAGTAAAACATACTAATATTCATTTAAATCAGCCATGAATTAAGAGCAACATACATTTCATCTTCTCTAATTTTTTTGTGAAATTACGTTAAATATATTATTATTATTATTATATTTACGTGTGATTATAATATTTATTTTATTATAAACAAAATAGTTAATATAAAAATGTGTTGTCATCAAGGTCGGACTTAGAATTTTCACAAACCTAATAACATTGGTCCATACCTAGCTATTCACTAAATTAATATCTAAATAATTTATTCAGAACTTAATAAAATTGTCCTTTTTAAGTTCAAAACTTATAAATTTAAATTTTTTAATTTTTTAAAATTTTAAAAAAGTGTCATATAAATTAGGAACGGAAAGAGAGGAAGTATATATAAGGGAAAAATAAAAAGAAAGAAAAAAAACCTTGTGATTTACGTAATTTTTCAACTCTTTGAATTTTTGTCCTTCACTTGTTGTGTTCCTTCTTAAGCTTCTGCAAAAAAAAAATGACCAACATTATTTTATTTTTTATTGTAGTAGGTATAAAGTACTGAAAAAAAAACAGAAATATTAAATGTAGTTTTGAAAGTGTCAAAATAATTTATACGATCAAATCATAATTACATAAATTAGATCAAAAATCAAAATAAATAAACCAAGTTATAACATTTAACAACATATCATAATATATCAATATGTATTAGTAAAAAAAAAGGGGGTAAAAGATGTAAATTTACATAATCACATCAATTATAAGATAATTACAAATAAATTTATATTGAAAATTAATCAATAACCTTGTACAATAATACTTCAAGTTACTATCACATCACATTTTAATCTTTTACGATATCGATACATATAACTTAAATTAAAAAATGATGTGATATACATTAGTTTGGTTTTGACTTTAAAGCAAAAAGAGTAGTTGGGGCAGTAAAATCAAACGTATATATTTATATATATA
>NC_028648.1:1316151-1319194 GCF_001406875.1 Solanum pennellii
TATATATATATATAAATAATAAATAGAAAAGACAGTTAAAAATAAAAAATTATTTTTTATTGATAATATCTATTAAAACTTGTAACAACCATAATTATAACATAATCAATAAAATTTCATTAAAAAAAATAACATATATGCAGCCTTACCTCTAATTATTAAAGTGATTTTCGATAAACACTCGATTGAAGTTAAGATTTGAGTTGCATATCAACAAACATGAGAAAATGGCTTGAAGAACTAATTAAGTGAACCAAAAAGAAGAGGAAAAACTTCCTTTTTTTACGGAGGCGAAATCAAGATTTAAAGTTAATTCGTCGAGTTGAGAGAAGAGAAGAATCATCAAGGAATTAGAATAGCAAAAGAAGTTCAAAAATAATCTTTTTGTTATATGAATCAGAAAGAGCAAAATAAAACTTTTTTTAACAACACTTTTATAAAAGCAAAAGGAATGAAGGAAAGAGAGAGTTATAGAAACAAAGCACAAAAAAACACACCTCAATAGGGAATAAATAGAGTTTTAGGAAGTCGAACCTACTCTTTCCGTCTCAAATTATCTGTTATGATTTTTTATATACGATCATTAAAAAATATTTATTAGAGAAGGTGTTTTTATTCAATAAATGTTTACTCTATTTGTATGTCATATTCGTATATTGAGGTATTTGTAGTATTCAAAACTAATTCTATTAAGGATAAAATGAAAAAAAAAATTAATTTTGTCTTAAAGTTTTATAATAAAAATAATTTTTGAAATAATTAATTTTTAAAATTACCACATATAATTTGAGACAGATAGTACTAAATCACTCCTAGTTTTAAAAAATAATTTAATATATTAAAATTAAACGATTAATATGTAGTAATGAAAATTGCAGGTGGATATAAATAATTAAAAAAAAATATGTATAAGTTGTATATCACCATCTTAAGAAAATTAAGGGTTGTTGGTTATCGAGATTAAGATATTATCCCAAAATTAAAATTAAAATAACTACATTGATCCAATGCTCAATGGTTGGTAATTGGTATTAGCTAATATCAATATAAATTAAGTTTATATCAAATTTTAGAAGTATCTCATACGGAATGCAATATTATAATTTCATAAGTGATAACCTGATTTCGAATCAAATAATCTTTTATAACTAAAGAAGTTTCAGATAAAAATACGATAACTTTGAATTCGATAAAAAAAGATGCAAACTTTTAATTAATTAAATAAAAAAGTGTGTCACATAAATTAAAATAATTTTTTTGAGCATTGGGAATGTATAAGATATGTGATTAAGATAAAAAATTTAAAAAATAGAAATGAAACTCTGAGTAAAAAAATAAATAAATAGTTGCACTCACTCACTACCTTTAAGGGAAAAGAGAACTTTTAATTAATTTAAAAGAAAGAGAAGCTAAAGACTAAAAAAGAGCTTTAAGCATGCAGTGGAGAAAATATTATTTTTTTCATCATTAGCAGGCTTTTATATTTAATATATACAAAAAACAATGAAGATAAAAATTTAACAAGTAAAAGAATTGAATAAATATATGAGTAAAAGATTCCATATAAAAGTTTATATTTATTTTCTCTGCAAAAGGGTGTTTTTGTTGCTTTTTTCTCTTTAATTTGTTGTGGCAGATCTGAGAGGACGCAAATATAGAGAGGCAGAAGAGTTTATTAAAAGAGTGAAGAGCAAAAGGCAAAGAGTATTAGTAGCCTTTCTATATAAACAAAGTGGTGGTAGTGGTGGCTCATAATTAAAGTCGAGATTAATTTGAATTGTGACAGAATGATTGAAATTTCACCATCTATAATGAAATATTTTAGATTCGAGTATTTGAGAATGTCAAAATTTTTAATTAAAAGTGTTTATTTCTCGACATCGACTTCATGCGGCCTAAGATCTGACTCCCAACTCTCGATTCGAGAGCCGAACAAAATTGAACCCTACTCGAGACTTGACATGCAAACTCTAATTTGAGACGCAACTCCAATCTCTACTTGAGATCTGAAATACAAACCTGACTCCGTCTCGACTTTCAACCCTAACTCAGAACTCGACCTTGACCTTGACCTAGGACTCAACTCCTAACCCCGATTTGAGACCTGAAACACAGACTTGACCGCTACTTGGGACCAGATCCTACTCTCATCCTCAATCGGGAACCCAAATTCTCACAAGGTCAACTTTCACTTTTTAGATTTTTGGTACTAAAAATCAATTTTAAAAAATTGACTCCGAAACCTGGTCCTGATCCAAGACTCGACTCCCAACTCCGACCCATGACCCAACTCTTTACCCTAAACCTGACCCCACCTTTAGACCTTACTTTTGACCCTAACCCCAACCTATACCCCAAATTAACTTCGCCTTGATATGGGACCTAAACCGACCCTAACCTGACTCCCGATCCCGCCGTCGACCTATATTAAGATCTAGATGTTTGAATCTGAATATCCATCTGAATAACAAGGTATAGTTCCTAGATTTGAACACTAAATAAATAAGATTGTTTGTTTTCAACGAGAAAAACATTGAAGCATCGAATTAGAAAAATACTAAATAAAAACTTATAAATGTTATGAAAACTTACCTGTTCAAGATGAGAATTATATGGTATTTGGTTGAGAAAGAAAAGTGAGCGATGTGAAAATTTTGCCGAGAAGATAAGCGCAGAGACAGACTTTTGCGAAATAATATTTTTATGAGACTGAATGATATTAAGACTCTATTATAGTGATTCAACTAAATCTATTCATATTCATTCAAAGGTTTTATAAGGAAACAAAATAAATATGTAAATTAAATTTGAATAATTAAGGCTTAAGCTTTTAAAACAAATACACCTTATTAATTGAATTTCAATAATTGAGATTCATACCTTATTAAATAAAAACAAATGAGGTCTTAGCATTTACACAAAGGAAAAAGATGTGTGGTTTTGTTTTCTCAATTTATTTCCTTGAATCTCAATGGTTGAAAGAGCAAATAAGTTATAAAATTAAACTTACTTAATATGGACTTAATGGTGACAAATTTACAAT
>NC_028648.1:1319953-1332835 GCF_001406875.1 Solanum pennellii
ATATATATATATATATATATATATATCCGCTGATTGGTGCCCATTACTCGACTCAAATAATTCAAATTCGTGACGAAAAATTCATATCTAAAGATAAGTAATTTTCTATATATCTTAGACATTATATTATCAGATTTCAAATTCAAAACTTATAATTATAAATAAAGTAAAAATATTTATCACCTAATCATAATTTGTAATCATTTTCTTTTACTTATCATTTTATTGAATAATTTTTAAAATAAAACAGGTGGCACGCATTTTATCCAACCGCATGAGATGACAAATTACAAATATAACATTAATCAATTATTGATTACATTAAAAGATGCATATCTTTGTTCTTTCCCCTTTTTCCAATATTTTCTTTTATAATAATTTTTTAAAAGACGTGAAGGTTAAAACTTTCAACTACTCAATGATAGCAAAATCTATTGAAAGTTATTGAATCGTAAACACCCCCCCTCCCCCTCCTCCCCTTTGAGAAAGCGGAGAAAATAATAAATCGATTCATCTGAACTCAATAATTTTTTAAAAAGCGTATATGATGGTCGTCAAGGAATAAAGCAAATCAAATACCCTTACAACTAGCTCGTAATAGTTTAAATGTGCATCAAGTAAAAGAATTGCTTAAAAGGGTTCTATAAATAATGTTTTTGGTTCATCATTTATATATTGTCTGATCGTTTCGAACATTAATCTTTGAGAAATTCTAACATCAATATGCCTATTATTAAAAGCAACATTAGTTCATCGCTAAAAACTCTAAAAAATAATACATATATATACTTTAAATTTTGAATCTGTCTCTGTTCCTTCTATTTCAAAAGGAGACAAAAATTGGTTTGCTGGAATTGATCCCACTAGTACACTTATTGGAAAGAAATTAAAGTTGTAAGATGTGTACATATATATATACAAACTTTATAAGAGCATTATAGTGATTGGACCTAAGTTCTTGAAAACTATTTTGTCATAATTTGCCATAGGAAAAAAAAATTAAACAAAAGGCTACTCATTAAAGGCAATGCATTTTATGACTTTTAGTCTAATCAAACTATCTTGTAATAAAATCTTGACATTCTTTTTGCCTCTCCTTGAGGAATATATCATGAAAAATATATTTGCATGTTCTTATTAGTATATATAGATATTAGTAATCATTACCCTTTTTGACATTAATTAGTTCTTAATCATAGTATTAGTAATTGATGATGGTGAAAGGACATTACCCCCCCCCCCCTCAATGTGTTGGATCTATTGTGTAGTGCAGAAATGAGTGAGATCTCGTTATTTTTATTTAAAAGTATATTTAAATTGAGTTTTAAGAGGATGATTTTTTCTTATCTTTTTTAGTAGATGTGAATTTCAACTAGTCGAGTTAATGGATTTCTGGTTGTTGAATAGAACCTTAATGGACATATGATATTACCCTTATTTTTGACATTAGTTATTAATTGATTGTGAAAGAACAATTTACATGATAAAATGATTTTCTTTTTTATCCCTTTAATGAGTTGGATCTCATGTGTAGTCACTATTAAAGCATTATTTTTAACTTTAAAATACAAAGAAATGAACGGATGTGTTAGAAAGAGAAAAATTTCAATATTCTTCATTAAAAGTATCGGGTTTATAGCGAAAAATAAAAGGAGTCAAAATTTAAATTTTAAGAACAGAAAATTTCTTAATATGAAATATTTTATTTTTCTTTGTAAATTTACTTAGCATGAATTTCAACTAGTCGAGTTAACAAATCTCGAATTATGGAATACAACCTTAATGTACATGCAATATTATCCTTATGATATTAGTTCTAGCTTAATTAATCATAGTAGTAATTAATATATATAGCCAAACGACAATTTGTTTCAATGATGAAAAAGGGACCCCCCCCCACACACACACACCTTCTTTTTATCGTTTTTAATGAGTTGGATATGTCATGTATAATCACTAATGATTTTTTTAAAAAAAAATATTATAAATACGATAAAATAAATGATATAATGAAACGAGTGAAATATTATTATTTTTAATTAAAAATATCAAGTTTATATTTTAGAAATAGAGAATTTCTTTATATGAAATATTTTATTCATCTTAATATAAATTTACTTGACGTAAGTTCCAACTAATTGAATACATGTAATATTTTACCCATTTGAAATTTGTTCTTATGATTAGCCATTTGACATTAGTTCTTAATCATAATAGTATAATGATATAGAAAGGACAATTTCCATGATGAAAAATGATTTATTTTTTCTACTTTTCTTTTATGTTGAATGAATTAGATATCTCATGCCTAGTCACTAATGCATTATTTTTTAACCATTAAATACATCGAAAGAAATGAATGTGTAGGGAATTAGTGAAATTTCGTTATTCATAATTAAAGATATTGTGTTTAAATTCTAACAAGTTTAATCTAATAACTTAAAAGATTCTTACTAAATACTATGGATGGTAGGGATGGGGTGTAGAGTGGTGGGAATAGGAGCTACAATCTATATAGAGGTGGAGGTGGAGGTAGGGGTAGATGTTCGGTATTCGGTTCCGCATTATCAAATTTCTGATTCGATAATTGATAGTTAAAAGTAGATATCAAATATGAAAATCTTAAATTTTGATTTGGTACGGCAATTGATAAACTAAATTTTGGATTGATATGGTTTTCGATAATACCTTATTGAAGTTGTAGTCGATGTGGAGGTACAATATAATAGAATAACAATAAATAAGAAAATATCAAGAAAAATAAATTGATACAACTAAAAAGACATGTATTTGAGTTGTTTATGTTTATTCTTTAATTTTCTTCTTCGGACTTTTATTAATGAGTAATAGACATGTTGATACATGATTTTCATCAAGTGAATAATTTGGTATTCGGAAAATACCAAATAGTAATAATATCTCAAACCTAAACCCAAACACCATAATTCTAGAATTTTACTCCGAGTATCATACCGAATACCAAATTATCAAAAATTTAAATCCAGTTTAACAATTTAATTTTCGATATTTTATGTCCAACCCTAGGTGGAGGTGAAGAATGAGGTATGTTGGAGGGCATGAAGACAAAATCAAAATGAAACATCAATGCGTAACTCATTTTCCTTATTTTTAAGTGACTTATTTTTCTAGAGAAAATATTTTCTAAATTTTTTGATCAACGAAATATGAAAAATCGGAAAATTGGTTTGTCCCCTACAATTGGGCCTCCATAATTTGCTGGATGTTTTCATTACGGCCCAATTATCCCAAATCCCAATCCAAAAAAGAGTTATGGGCTTAAAGCATACTGGGTTGGTGAATCCTTAAACTAATTCAATGGTCCATAAAGAATAAAAGACGCGTCAATTATAAAGTGAAAATATAAACTTATGTATCGAAAAAAAGTGCGAATTACCCAAAATTACTATATAATTTTTTTTTTCAAGTATCATGTTTGGACATCGCTATTGAATATATGTTCAATTTTTTTACATGTGTTGTAGAGCGATTCAAACAAGCCGTTTTCGAAATTACATATGCCTAAAGTTCAATAATAAAAAAAATTAAACTTTTGTTATATTTGTATGAATTTCAAACAAAAGTTTAATCATATATTTGAATTTCACTCATACAAAATTTTAGACATCACATATATGAAGTTATTTCGAGATGAGCAGACTTGTTTGATCGATTTTTATATGATATTCACTCGTTAAAGAATATAAATATATCAAACTATTCACATTTAAACTTTGATGTGACATTTGTTCCTTGTTTAATCACTATTTAATTTTCCAATTATCACTAATATATATATTTTAAAATTCAAATTAACATCTTAATTAGACACCAAACTTAAAATTAAACATCATTGTCACATGAAATGAAAATGAGGAAGCTTATCAAAGTGTCATGTGAGTGTAAGTGATAGAAGTATTTATTCTTTTATTAAAAAGTAAAATTAAAAAAGAAAAGGTCAATTTTCTCAACTGAGCAAAAGGACAAAATTGTCAAAAAGACCCACAAAACTCCAAGAAAACCAAATAAATCTGATTTTTCAAACTTTATCCAATTAGGATATTAAAGCATACAATAGGAATCTCAAACAAAACAAACACTACCTTTTTCATTATTCCCTTTTTTACCCTTCCTTTGAGTAGTAGTACTATAAAAAAAAGGAAGCAATTCTTTTTTCTCCTTCAACAACAAAAACCTTCTAATTATTTATCTAATATAACCTAATCTTAATAAATTATCACTAAATTAAACTAAGTTAAAAATCACATAAAATTGCTAGAATTTGTGTACCACAACCTTTCTCTCTCCACCATTTTCACTACTATAACTCTCCGATTTTCCGTCTTCGATACTCTCCGATGACCGATCACCGTGTTGACCAGTTCCACGGGCGTCCGATTCCGGCGAGCTATGAGAATGTGCTTTTGGCGATGGCTTGTACATGTGATTACTACCAGGATGGTACAATTGTTGGTGGTGGAGTGTTTGTAATGGTTGTGGCGTATTATAAAACTCTTGAGCTAATGCTTGTGGAGCCGCAATATAGTGAGTTGATGGTGCATGGCTAGTTGAATGTGGTCCATAAAATGTGGCTGTAGGTGGTGCACCACCGTGTGCGGCTGCGGCCGCGTACTCAGGTGGGACCCATATGCCACCTAAAACCACTAAGTGGGGTGGTGCTGTTGTTGCTTGTGGACTTGGACTTGGTCTTCGAGTGTGAAGTCTGTACTTCTGTATAATTAAATCAAAACGAATTAGCTTAAATATGTCATGACATTTTTATGTTCATAATAATATATTATCAAATGTAAAATTAAAAAAAAATCAACTAATTTAGGGTTAATTTTCTTGGGAGTTGTGTGTGGGGTGTGGGGTGGGGGTGGGGAGTTGCAATTGGTTAACATGTTTACCTGCAAATGGCTTTTAACTTCATCATTGGTCAATCCATCAACTTTCATCAACTCTCTGATTTGTTTTGGAGTGGCCACTGAAAATCATTACACAAAAAAAAGATTGGATTGCTTGCTTGCAAAGTAAGAAAAGAAAACAACCAAATGATGACATGATAATTCTTTTTGACTATAAACAAACAGTTTAAAAAGTTTGATAGACCAATAAAAAGTACATGTAAGACTAGACTATAACAAGAAACATATCTAAATATATAGATTTACCAAAAGAGTTTTTTTCCCCCTTTGCAATGATTAAATTATATATACTATGTACTACTATTATTTACATCATCAATGCATATAAATTAAAAAGGATGCAATCTGATCGATGCACAACATATCTCGTGCTCACACAAAGTTCAGAGATGAATCGCACTACCCAACCTGGATTGAGTGGTTTCACGACTCGAATAGGTCATTGAAAAACAACTCTATCGTTGCTTCAAGACTCTCCTTTATCAGTATATATAACGTAAAACAAAAATAAATGAATAAAAAAAGAGATTGGTATAGACAAATATGTTACCTTGGGAACCACCTAACATTTGAAGAGCATTAACAAAACGCCTATGCAAATCAGGTGACCAACATCTTCTTGCCTTTCTATGTGGTTGTTGTTGTTGTTGTTGAGTACTTGTGCTTGTGCTATTGGTACCACCTCCAATGCCTTGAGAATCTTGTTGAATTTCCAAATTCTTGTTATTATTATTGTTATTATCTTCCACTTGTAATAATGTTTCATTATTATTTTGTTTATTAGATGAAGCAAGTGCTAGTGTTGTTGGACTTGGACATGAAGAATTGTTGTTATCCAATGCTAATTTTGAGGCAATAGAAAAGCCCATATTGTTATGATGATCATTTTCTTTGTTACAAGTAGTTGATATTTGTACTTGTTGTTTTGTTTCTTGATGATCACTTGGTGGACTCCATAATTGGGCAGAAGTCATCCAATTTGCCTTATTATCAACAATAGTAGATGTGTTATTTGCTACTATTTTTTCATCTCCTAATTCAGCACTTGCATTGTTATTTTTAAGTGGAATGAATTCTTCAAGAACTGGTCTCATTTGTCCAATATGATTATTTTCCCTATGGGAGTGAAGTTGTTGCCTTGAAGCCTCCATAGCTGTTAATTCCCAAAAAATTGGACCAATATTAGACTTGCAACAACAACATACGCAGTGTAAGTTCACAAGTCAGGTCTGAAGAGGATAGAATATACACAAACCTTACCTTGATTTTGCAAGATAGAGAAGTTATTTTCGACATTACACGTTAAAAGGCAACAAGTAGTAAAACAATAGACTAATTATTAATAAGTTTAAGCTAGCATATATATATGCTATATATTGAATGAAAGATTTTTAAGTTCTATATATCCTACCTATGAATACACAAATTTAAATACATATCGGTGTAGTTTAACATGTTATAGCATGTTGTGTACCATTTTTATTAAATTATCAATTATAATACTTATCATAAAGATATACCAAAAATTACCTTATATATAACAATGATGTTGAATAACTACTCTTAAATGATATAATCAAGAATTTTTGAGTCCTACTTTTCTTGGTTTGATAAATCTCATCACACACATAAACTTGTGCACGAAAGAAAGCCATTTCAACCTTATAATAAGCTAAAGGATGATTTTTTTATGATCATATAAAATTATTTATACTATCAGTATACGTGATCTGAAGATGGATATATACTAGTTGTTGAAAAGAATGAAGAGATAACAAATTACGTACCATTGGTTAAAAGTTGCATGCAAAGGGGAAGTTCACGTTTGAATGCATCAATCTTGACCCTTTCTTCTTCAAGTCTAGTTAAGAATTCTTCAAGATTTTGTGTTTGATCAATATTTTTCTCACCAAATGATTTCAAAAGCATAGAATAACTTTGATGGGGTTTGCATTCAAGGCTTAATTCTGAATTTGATGATGCCATATTCATGATTGCCTATATATTTTTTCAAAAACTCGAAAAAACGAGCTAGGTCTATCTATAAAGTTCGATGCAAGTACAAGTGTCTATTCAGATATTTCACGTATATAATCCTCAAACAACAAATGGATTTGTTTTCATGTTCAAATAGGAAGATGATAAAAAAAAATGTTAGGTTTTTGAAACACAAAGTGGTGTGTGTGGATAGAGGAAAAAAGGGAGGAATTGTTTGTTTATGAACACAAGGTGGATTCAAATATTTGTGAAGAGGATGGTGGTCTTTTTAGAGGGTTGAGTTCGAGGGAGAATAAAGTAAAGATTCTTGAAAGAGGAAAAAAAAAGTGAAAAGTAAAAGCAAAGGGAAGGATAAAGAAAATAAAGAAACAAAACAAAACAAAAAAAAAAGATTTAAAAAAAAATCAAAAAAGAAGAGAAAAGAAGGGATAGTAACTTCTTGCAAAGAGTAAAGGCAAAAAGCTATTTGTTGGTAGTCATCAAAGTGTGAAAGGGTAAGTTGTCTTGAGGTATATATGGCATGAACAATTGTTTTTATTAATATATCAAATATTATCGATATATTTTAACATGTTATAGAAAATTAGCTATCAATCGATATATTTTAACATGTTATAGAACATCAGTTATCATTTTTCATATGTTGCTAATTTATATGCTTAATCGTAAGCATTGTTTATAATAGTATTATAAGTGATTTATTACTGTAAATGTTGTTTCATACCGCCAATAATAATTGTAGAACTTAAGCTCATGGATATTCACGTTCGGTGTTTTTGCCGAATAGGTTTGTGAAGAAGCAAGTGTATCCTTCCCTCGATTGACAACTAGTTGTTGATGGATTTTTCGATATCTTCTATATTTTCCACATTTAAGACTCGAGCTGTATGAGGCAAAAACTCATCCACCTACAATTTAGAGGCGACGTTGAGCCTCATCCCAACAGTAAGAGTGCGACTTAGGTCAACTAACACACAAGAAGTATGATTCACTCAACGATTTTATAAATGGGTTCCGAACCCCATATGGGGGGTTGCTAGCATTATTATTTGTGAGGACATAATTTCATTTTATCTGTGAGAAAATTTCAATGTTAATAAATCATCACTATCGTGCGATTATATCATGTTTGAGCATGAATGCATGGTGAATTATCTCGTGCCTCGACCTTGCAATCACCTAATAATTATTATGTTCACGATTATTCATCTTTTAATAAATACAATGCTCTAACCACTCATTATCATTAGTTTCCTGAAAAATATAAAGTAGTTAACTCATGAACATAGCCAATAAAATTACACTTATTTATATAAGTAAAATGGTTGAGATGTAAAAGAAGGAATCAATTTAGGTGTCATGTGATTATAGAAAAGAAAAGAGTCTGATTTTGGAACCTTTGGTACTTTAGGACAGTCTTTATATGAAATTCTATAATCACTCAAAATTAAAAGATAATATTCTCTTCTACTTCCTTCTTCTCATGGGGTTTACCTTTTTCTTTTATCTTCTTTTAATCTTTAACTTACAATTTTTCTACATTTTTTTTTAATCTTAATAAATATGCTACAAAAGATTCATCTAGTAAGTTGTGTTATTCAAGATTCTAAATGCAATTCTACTTTTGGGCTTAATGGGTATCTTACAGACAGTATGCCACTAACAAAAACATTTTCAAGAAAATAAATTATATTCAACTATAGTAATAGTAATTAAATTATTTTCATGGTGTATATAGAGTTGATAGTAGTACTTGAAAATGTACTTTTAAACAAATTGATTCCATTTCTATGGTTGATTTAACTAATTATAAAAAAGCCCCCCCCCCCCCCAAACTAGCATATACATCCATTATGTTGTTCTTCTATATATTTATTTGGGGGAATTTGCATTTTTAATCCCTTAATTATTGATAAATTGTGATTTAGCCCTTGTGATATTTAGCTTGATATTTAGCTATTTAACTTCAATAATTTGAAATGTGCAAATTTGATACCTCTTATATTGAATCTTCATAAATTCAACAAACTATATATTAACCATTACATTATATAATTACTCATGTTTTTTTTCTTCTAAAGTTTGGATAATGTTTCATATTTGAGAGTACTACAGTTCTAGAAAATAGTCTAATTATTAGTATAAATTTTCCATAAAAAAATTAAGGGATCGAAAACTCAAAAACACTTGGAAATTTTTTTCTTTTATTCAAGATTTGCTAGACAGAATTACCTGATATCTACATAACTGTGTTGGTACGAGTTAACAGATATCCCATAAATTTAGATGTGCATAAGATAATTCTAACACCACAATTATAAAAAGGGGGCCAAAATTAACATATATTTTTAATTGATTAAATATTAATTATGCTTTTAAAAAGGTTAAATATGTTTGATTCAACTATCATAAAGATCAAAATTAGAATTTCAAAGGATAAAAAATGCTACCATTGTCTTTTTTAAAACCATGTTATAGTAAGCATGGGAGAGAAAAAAGGAGGACATGTTGAAGATGGTGCTTAAGTATCAATCCACCAAAGCAACTTTCTTTTATTATCCATCGTGGTGAAATGATTGAGATTCTCCGTTCTTAATCAGATGTCTGAAATATAAATTTTTAGAAATGAGAAAAAAATACTATCGAGAATGTCACTTTTAAAAATGAATCCTGCAATATATAAATACAAATTTAATCAAAAATCTCGATACAAATATATATATCGAATATCGAGCCGAAAACCAAAAGAACATTTCTTTATTTGGTTCAAAAGTTACATAATTGTTTTATAGAATTGAGTGCACATATAATGTGTGTATGAGAGAGAGAACATCTAATCTATTCAAATTCATTGATTTACAAAAGAATATAATATTTGCTTCAAAGAAAAGAATATCTGAAATTCCAATTCTACGACTCTAAATTAAGGAAAGGTAAGTAAGAGTGAAGGATCTTATAAAAAGGAACAAATTATGTCTCACAAGAATTTAAAAAGTATATTAAAGGGAGCTTAAGGGATTGTGGGGAATCTTCTTCTGCTAAATAACTTTAATGAAGTGGATAGGAAGGTACCTAGATTCTTTATATTGTTTTCTAATTAAATTATATTTCTTCACAAAGATTGGATCTTGACCAAACTTTTTACACAATTTTCTTAAACCATCATACCATAGTAAAGTTTGAGAAAAATAATTGAAGATTTTGCTCTTATTACGTTTGTAGTCGCGGATTCAGAATTTTTTTAATTATGTTTCTCAAGTTTTAGATTCTGAAGTTGAATCGAGTTTCAATGCAGTTCAAATTCATACATAGGGTTTAAAGTTAAGTATTGACTCTTATAAAGTATTTCGTTGATCACTACATCCTTCCTAAGTAAAATTTATAACATTCTATTTTCATATGATTTTATTTTTAGATATTTGTGGATACATTGTTGGGATGAGATGACCATTCAAGAAAAGGGATTTTTTTTTAGTTCTTTGAAGTAATTCTTTTTTAACACATAGTTTCCTTAAATAAAACCTCTTAATATTCATTTGTAACTTTGAGGAGAGGTAATTAAGTATCTAATTTTTTATGAATAGAAGAATTGTAGTTAGTGGAAAAAGAATTTCATTTATCTTTTTGAAACTATGCATAAATTGGAATAAAAAGAGCACATTTCTATATAGACTAATTCTAATATCCATTTGTTATCTAATTTGTAACATTTCAACTTTTGTATTCCTATGTCATGCCTTAATTATTGTATTTTTAGTACTTTGGTGTATGAAACTCAGTCATTTAGTTAATTTAAAAATTTATGAAGTATTAAGATTAGGAGGGATGTGAGCCCTATTTAGAATTTTTCAATTTTAAAAATTAACTTGAGATCACTGATTAAAACTGCATGAATCTCATCTATTGACTATATCCTCTGGTGATATGGCATGACATGTTATGATTAACGACAATTAAACTTCCTAGAAAATAAGTAATTTTAGACTTATTTTTTGATATTTTGGTTAGTAAGAAAAAATGTATCATATCATGAGTCTTTGTATATGATCTAGATAAATATTAAAATATTATATTCGGATCCCCACCCTTTAAAACAGAGACATACCTCTATCAGGATCTGAAATCTGACCTAGCCCCAAATTCAGTGTGACACCCAATACCGACTCGAAGCCTGACTCCCAAACTATGATAACGTAACCTCGACACGCAACCTAGGACCTAATATCGACCATGACCTTAAACCTGAATCCCAACCCTGATACAAGACCCCACTCTCAATTGCATCTCATTACTCCAGATCCCGACTCGAGTCTTAAATCCTAACCTTGATCCTAACCCCAGTATTAGACTTGACTCTCAACTTTTGAGTTCGAACTTGATTTAAGATTCGACTCTCTGTCGTTGTTTGATGCCCTATTCTCGACCTTGGCCCTGATTTTTAAGCATGGTTAGTGTTAGTAGTTGAATTCCAAATCTGGATCGAGTGATGAAGTTGAAAGAGAATTTTAGAGATTTATTTTATTTTAGATAGAGAAGTCATTTTTCTTAAATTAAAAGAAAATAAGTCATTTCAAAAATATTTTACGAAGATATTTAAGCCAACCAATTACCAAAGTAAACTTCCTACCAAACACACTTTAGTGGTAGCATATAGTTGGCTACAACTTTATTACAATGGCTATTAGACGCTCACTTAGCATAACAGTACACAAAAAGTAAGATTAGCAAACCTTTTCAAAAGTATTTGATATTCAAAATTCATTGCTTCGATTAATTTAAATTTTAAACCTAGAAACTTTGTCGATTATGCTAGAAACATTATTGCAACGAGAATTTTATTCTTAATGCTCAAATACGAGACTTTATTATAACTAGTCGTATATACAATAAAATATATAAATAAGTACTTGAATTTGATCTCAACTGACAAATATTTCAATTTAATTTAAATAGGCACTTGTAGATACTCAATTTGTGTTAATATCTCCAAAAATAATGTGTTACATCAATATTTAACGTCCACTACAATTAAAACGATCAGAGTATTTAATTAGTTGACAGTAAAAACTAAGTTAATATATCTAGATATACCCCTCGAGAAAAGTTAAAACTCTTACATCTAATTATTCCACTCATATAGTAATAGTAACAACATAGACCTTTTCATGAGAGGAATATTACACAAAGTGAAAGAGAAAGAGAAAGAGAGAGACTGCATCTAATTCCCTTAGCTTTTGGTCTTTGCCAAAAGAAAAAAAAGAGGTGTTTTGAAGTGTATTGGGTGAATAATGAAGCTTTAATTTGTTGCTTTCTATGTTCATTCTTCATTTACAAGACTCACTCAACTCTCCAAAACATAACTTTTTTTTGAAGATTCTCTTCTCTTATTCCCCTTTCTTTTTTATCTTTATTTAATATTCGATATTTATATTAAGGTTCTGATGAATCGCAATTCACGTAATATACATTCTATGAAAGAGAGAGAAAAATTTGCTCTCACACACGATTTTCTATCTGAAGTTCAGATCAGACTTTAATTAAAAATGAACGAATTATAATCGTATCTTGCCACTATTTTTAGTGATAACAAGGAGTTTAAGCTCATATTGTCGATATATATATATATATATTTATTATAATAAATAGGTAAGATTTATGTATATATTTTTTTATTATAATAAATAGGTAAAATTTATGACAAGTCTGATATGATGATTTGACAATATAACGGGTAAAATGATTTGAGGATTGCAATTCTTTTACACTATCAACGTATATCTATTTGTTTTTTTTTTAAAAAAAAAAGGTTAATTTGTCTATCCTATGCATGGGATTCTCCTAGTGACACGTTTTTTAGATTATATTCCCATAATATATGGTCCTTCTGAATATCCCTTTTGTCTGGAAGTCCAATTTTTAGAATGTTCTATCCCCCCCA
>NC_028648.1:1333058-1350814 GCF_001406875.1 Solanum pennellii
CACCCCACCCCACCCCACCCCCACAAAATTATAAATTGGAAAACCCCACCATAGATTAATTTTTATGTAAATATAATACTATACTATATAATTGTGAAAAATGGACTCTGCTATCTATGTGTATGTTGTGTTACATATTGAAAATTAGAGCTTTTGGTACCTCACAATATATGATTAAATATATGTAACTTTTAATTAATCGAAAATAAATATTTAATATGAAAAGCCACCAATAATGATTTTGTACATAATTAATCTCAAGAAATTAAACGATTTGGTTTATTTAACTTTCTATTGTTTTTCTTTTTAGAAATAATGACGTATATCAACAAAAGAAATATTCTAGTTAAAAATATACTTTTATTTGTCTAAAAGTCATACACTTATAGAGCATAAATATTCAAATTAAGACAAGCTAAGTACTTTTTTATTTTTTTTTTATACTTACTAGAATTAAACAAAAATATAATTATTAAAAAGATTAACGTTTCTATATATCATTGGTGCAATATTAAAGTGCCAGATTAAAGATTAAAGAAAGCCTATGGAATATCTTTTTCCTAAAAAAAGAATGACAAGCACGTATGTATTTATTCCCAATGTTTTAATTTATTTATCTTAATTTAACTCGATATAGAGTTTAATATAATTTTTTTATTTTGTGATTTTAAATAAAAATATGTATAATATGCTAAAATAATTTTTGAATTTTGTAGTTTAAATATATTACGTAGTATGCTAGGCGTAACGAGTAGGGGTATGTATTATAGTACTTTTTTTCAAAAAAAAAACATATATTAAAAGAAATAAGACAAGCAGATTAAAACATAATTTTTTTTATTTATATTAGAAAAAAATTAAAGCACATCCTTCCAATTATTTTCCAAAATATTCCTTTCTGTCAACTTTTGGTTGGCTTTATATTTTTTCTTGCATGCATTATATGCTCACATGAAAATGCATGTTATGATTTCTGGCACGTAAAGTATTAAATACTTATACCCAACTTATATACCTTTTTTATTTTAAAAACTCATTCCAAAAGTTATATATTTTACGTGAGTTTAAGTGTTTTATCTCGATGATATGAAAAATAATTAAATTTTTTTTTATATTTCATTATTATGAGATGTTAAGGAAAAAGATCTTAGTAATAAAAACACGCGAATAATAGCCAATTTTACATTTGATAAAAGATATATCAAATATATTTACATTATCAATATATAACTTAAATATATTTTTTAATTGAACTTTCTTTTGTATTTCATTATAAGATGTCAAGGAAAAAGATCTTACTAGTAAAAACACACGAATAATAACCAATTTTTAGCGGATATTCCTTGAAAATTCATATATTTTTAATAATTATATCATTGTAAATACTGGTAAAATAAGATGATGAAATGAGTTGATTGAGATTCCTCTGTCCTTAATTAATTAACAAGATATTTCAGGTTTAAATCTTGAAAATGAAAAATATCTTGTTGGGAGAGTCGACCACCACCCGATTTAAATCTAATAACGACTGGATTCAGATTAATCAGGTTCTCATACGGATATCATATATTGAGTGGGAAAAAAAGAGAGGATTAGTGGTGTATATATATGATGCTAAAGTATACTTTTGAAGGAAATATAAAAGTTTACTTTGGTTGTAGAGATTCGTTTATTTTCAAATATATATACGTACTTAATAGTACTTTAATTAGTGTGATCTACTACATATAAAAATTAATGGATATTCCTCAAGAAAATTTATAATACTGATTAGAAAGATATACTAATTGCATACTTATTAATCTTCCTAACCAAGATTAGGCATGGGATATGCAAGTCAAGGAAAACTTAATTTACTATTATAATCAAAATAAACAAATCATGCATGATGGAAACATAATTGTGTTCTCAAAAGGCCTAGCAAATTATTTAAAAATGTATAATGTATAAAATAAGGGAAAAGGGAAAAAAAATTCTCTAATTCAAGAGAAATATAGTGTTTGTAATTTGTGGGATTAATTAATTTTGAGGATAAAAGGAAGAAGGGTAAATTTGGAGGGTATTTGTGTCAACTAATCTTTAATTTTTGCTTTTCAAGGTAAATAAATTTTTCGCGGGCCATAAGTTTATATTTTCGTATCATAGCATCCCACAAGTTAGGGTCCATATCGTTAAAGTTGTCCCGCTAGATATAAGTTTTATTTGAAGGGCAAATATCAGAGTCGAAGTCAAGATTTGAAGCTTATTATGGATCCTAGATTTTAATCTTTTTAAGCTGTTGGTTTTCTCATGTATATACTCAATGAAATTTTAATAAGATAAATATGAAGTTTGAATCAAAACTACTGACAATTTCAACTTAATTCGTAGCTAATGCTCTTTCTCTACCTCTGATAAAAATTGAAAGACCAATTCATCTAAAGAACAAATTATCATATAATTAGACTTTACTTCTTACCGAATTTGAAAACTTGAAATTCATTATTTTATCCCAAAGCTCTCTGAATGGTAGGGAAAAGGATCTGATATACCCTTCAACTTTGTCATTTGGAGCTGATATACCCCTTGTTATGAAAGTGACTCATATATACCCATACTTATAAACAAATGACTCACATATACCCTTTTCCTCTAACGGAAATGAAAAAAAAAGATAATCTTAATCTAACTTTTTTTATTTTTTTCTACAATATATAATCCCATATGAGTAAATTTAATCCTCGTCAAACATATTTTTTTGATTTTTTTTTGTTTCAATGACTAATTTAGAATTATTATTTTGATAATCAAATTTATTTATGTTTCACTAATATTCTTGTAAAACTTATTGTAGATGACCAAATTTTTTTCTTCGAACACAAAAATCAAATTACAATATAGACAAAAAAATAGTTAAATTTTTTTTTCTTTAAACAAAGGAATGAAAGAAAAAAATAAAATAAGAATAAGAAACTCAAATAATTAAAATAAAAGAAGTAAAAAAGTAATTTATGTATTAAAAAAATTAAAATATACCTTGAACTTTGATAGAAGAATCATATATACCCCTAAATAATTTTAAAAAAAAATTAAAAGTAATAAATATAAATTAAAAACTAATTTTTTTAACTTCCGTTAAATGAAGGGTATATGTGAGCCATTTTGTAACGACAGGGGTATATGTGAGCCGTTTGGTAAGGGCATATATGAGCCACTTTCATAACAAGGGGTATATCATCTCTAAATGACAAAGTTGAGGGGTATATCAGACCCTTTTCCTTAAAAACAATTTGGAATAATATTAGGGCAAATTTGGATATTTTCAATATCCCTATTCTGTCTTATCCAATATATACCCCAACTATAGTACCCAAATCAATTTGAATATTTGTTAACAATAATTCAAAATTCTATTATTCAATCCTATCCTAAGCTTATAAAGTGATATAAATATACAAATTAAAGGTTAATATTTAACTCTATATTTTGCATTATAATGAAATATTATTCTTCTTTTTTAGGCTTTGTGGAAAGTGAATGAAATGTACGTTTACGGGTTGTAAGGCCTTCTTTAAGAATCTTTTAATTGGCAAAGTATTCAAATAATGAATAAACTGATTATTCTATTAAATCCCATAAAAATCCATTTTGGATAATTAGATTCTTTAATTTTTTTTTAAAATTATTTCCCATTTCCCCTTTCTTAAAAAAATAAAAGTTTTCTTAATTACCTCAATCATTGATGTCTTTTGTAATAAATTTGTGATCTACAACAATTTTTTGGCCACTATACTAATATCCTATTTGATATCAAGTGAATTCAACCATTTATATAAAATAGAAAGAAAAATTATTTCGCTATATTTACACGATACGATTTTTTAACGAATTTTATGGTTTACGATCTTATGAAGTCAACTCTTGTCAAAATCAATGAAGAATGAAGGAGATGATCCTGCTAATTTTGTGTGGACTTTGCCAATTTACGGGTCCCTTCCTAAGATATACATTTAGTATTCAAAATTCTATTTGAACTTTGACTTCTTTTTAATATTTTTTAGTAAGTATTTTTTTTAAAATTTTTGCATAAAAAAATATATATATATATATATATATATATATATATGCAATAAGCATCCAAAGCATGAGAAATTAAGTGGAGAATGGAATTAGAATCACTTTGGTCGGCCTCTTAGCAAAAGATGTACTTAGAGTATTGTTGAAGATTGGAAATCAATTGGCCAATTAAAAGTAATTTTACAAAAATAAAAATAACATATATATGTATATATATATATGTATATCCTTTTATGAGGTTATTCCAAAATCATGTTTAATCTTTAGTAGTTGTGTCTAGTGCCTTAATATGTATACGAAATTTTTTAAAAAAATGATTTGGGAGGGGAGGGTGTAAAAAGACCTTAATATGTTTAATTAAGATGTATCTCTTAAATTACAGTCTAGAGAGGTATTTGTATCTTATCCCTATTTTATATAAAGATGTATGTCATATTTTTATTAATATCACATACATATAAACTTTTACTGTGATGCTTCACTATACTCCCAATGTCATAATCCCTCTTTTCTATTTGCTTTGATTTCTGTTCATTCTACTTTCATGACATGACATGAGTCATGACTTACACAAATTAGTAAAGTTTGACTTGAACGATGTATATTATACTATGTTTGTTGTCACTAAAAGTTAGTATACTTAATAAAAGTCGCCTAAAAGTAAGTATTATTGGCAATTATTGAACGGTGTATATTATAATTGACTCTTTCGAGGTGTGTAAGCTTTTATAGTGTTGGATTTATTCGCTCTCAGGCCAATTATGTGATTTTCATTCATAAATTAGTTCTTGAACTTGACGAATTGAGTTCTTGAGGTTTTAGCTTTATTTCTTAACAATGAAAGTCTTGTTGAGTTCTTGAGAAGTTCTTGAGGTTTTAGCTTCATTACTTAACAATGAAGTCTTTTTGAGTTCTTGAGATGATGGTTTTACGAATGAGTGTTGTTCTTAATAGAATTTGAGTGGGGTTTTTGATTATTTGTGTTGAGTTTATGAATCCAATCAAGTTTGGGCTTGAATTAGAGCAAGAAAATTAGTCAAAATTCTAGGAGGGGCATGGGGTGGAGCACCACCATCGCACATAACTACTGCCCAGTAGTTAGGGCCTAGCGCGGTGCGCCACTTACTATGCCCCAAACACTAGGCAATAGCTTTTGATCAATGCGCCTGGGTCGTTAGGTACCTTACCCTTTTGTCCTTCTTTCCGTGTGTGTTCACTTGCATCGTACCTATATTCTCCACTCCTTGATATCCACAGTTAAAATCTTCATTAATTCTTGAGAGATCATGCATACACATCACTTAATTTACATTTCACATTGAATTAAAGTTAAAAGTAAAGTTCGAGAAAACCTTTTTGAGTCATTTTGAGAAGTCTTGTACAAACTTCTAGAACTTGAATTAAGACTTGAGTAAATGAATATGTAAATGAGGAGAGTTATCTTGCATGTTTCAAAATGAGTATAAGGGCAGTAGGTATTCCCAAGTGTAAATGCTTTTACATTTAAAACTAGAGGAAACCTTGATTTTTAAACGAGTTTATGAGGAATTTAGAGCATTATCTGTTTTAAGAGAATCTTTTGTGTAAAAATCCCAAGTTGAGGATGAGTTATGTTTTATACATTTTAGCACGAGTTCTATTATTAGAAGTAGTATTGAGCATCGATATGGGGATGAGTTCAGACAACTCACATTCCTCATAAATCATGTAGCCGACATGGATAATGGATCATAATTTTTATATGATTCCTTAATGCTTTTAGTGTTGTAGTCAAATAGCACACGTAAGTTCACATGATTGTATAAGCAATAGAGGGACTCTTTTGAGAGCCGGGTAACGTAGCCACAAGGATTTACGATTAGTGGCAACTATAATTGCCGCTAAAAGTGTAAAATGTCGCCAGTAAAAGGCAGTTTTAGTTGCAACTGCAGTCGCCGCTTAAAGTGTAAACCGTCGCCGCTAAAAGCCAGTAATCGCTGCTAAAAGTGTAAAATGTCGTCCTAAAAGGCAGTTTTAGTAGCAACTGTAGTCGCTGCTAAAAGTGTAAAATGTCGTCTCTAAAAGTGTTAAATGTCGCCACTAATCTCAATCCTCTCGCGTCCTTCCAAGGATGTTGTAGCAGGAGCATAGTCATAATCTCCATTGTCATCACCATCTCTCTTTAAACATGTTGTTGAAGTATAGTCATAATCACCATCATCATCTCCATCTAAACACAACCTTCTTTTCTCAACCCAGAAAATCTTGAATATTCAAGACATTCTATATATTTTTTAATAAATATTGTACCTCTAGCTTTTGAAAAGATGTGAAGATTTATGATATTTGTGTTTGTGTGTATGATTTTGGTGAAGAAACCATTTATTATTACTTATATAAAGGAAAGAGACAACTATTAGACTTGTTTGGACACTTTAGGAATTGTGTTATCTTACCTCAAGAATGTGCACAACCATACGCTTGAGTGATGATTTTACATGTCATATGTCATTGTATGTGATGACTAAAATGAGTGCTAAAAAGGCTACATATTCACTATGTTTATAATTCATGATTCAAAGATAACAACAACAATCATCAATTATATGCAAATTTTCGAAATTTATGTCCACCTTTTTTCATGTCAAATAAAGCTCAACTATTGGCGGTGTTTGGTTGAACTCTCATGATATACAATTCAAAAGATAGTCATTTAGATATCGATCCAAATATTTACTATAATGACTTTACGGGAAACAACCTCTTTGTCCCGTAAAAACTAGGGGTAAGACATACATACATCGTATTTTCTTCAGACTCTACTTGTAAAATTACACCGATTATATTGTTTATTGTTGTAGTTGTTGTGATTGGCATGGGTATTGCTTGTGAATTTTGTTAATTTTTATTCTTATTTATAATAAATAAACACATATATACCACTTGAAGTTTGACTTTGTCTAGACATTAGATTAATTAACTAATATATGATATATTAATTTTTATTGATTGCTTAATTTGAACAACTTAGCTATGTAGATTTAGACTATTTATTTAGCATCATATGTTTAATTTATTCCTAATGCTTTGTACTGTCATAATTAATTTGATTTTATATGACGTATGCTAAAAGAATTTATTTAAAAAAAGCCTTTAACTGTTTTCTTTTTTATACAATAAACTAGTAGAGCAATGCATGCTATTGATTAATATTAAAAAAAACTATTTTAATAGTTTCCTAATTATTATAATATATTATGTCACCAATTAGTATGAAACACTACATTGTTACGCGATAACATCATCAAGTGAGAGCAACTGGAGCATAGTCATAATCTCCATCATCATCGTCGCCACCTCTTTCTAAGTATGTTGTTGGTGCATTGTCATGCCCGTCATCGTCATTGTCATCATCATCTCCATATGAACACGACTTATATTTCTTGGACGACTTTCCAAAAATGATACCGCATTCATGTCGAATTCTCCAGAAATACACTGCTTTTGATGATTTCGACACATCCCTAATAACATTTCTGAAGAATCTGAACAACATAATACACGAATTTTACTTATCTGATCTAATTATCTTGAAAATGCTAGATATTCTATATGTATCTTCTTATTAGTAGACAATAGAAATATTAAATATGATATTTTATATTGTATGATCTCTTTGACAAGATATGAAAAAAAAAATCATCATATTATGCTTATATATATAAAGGAAAAATAGGCAAAGTGTAGGCACGTTATGAAGTGTGTTATGTTACTTGAGGAATGTGCAAAGCCATAACCTTGGCTATTACATTGTAAATTTACTTTACACCTCATATTATAATAAATATATATGATAATTTGTGGAAATGAGAATCTCAAATTGTGAATATGCCACTCTCTATTTCGATTTCATCGATTTTATGAACTCAGAATCGAATTTATCTATTGACTTTTTATTAATTTTTGTGAAAATAAGAACAATATGTGCTCTATCATAATGAAAAATTGTATATTTAAATAAAACGTAAAAGATATACTTGAAACGGAAGTACAACAGAAGTTTATTTAAACTATTTTCGATCGCATAAAAATATATATTTATTTATTTTTGGTAACTTATATCTTGATTTGCTAAAATTAACAATTATTTTAATAAGTACAATAATTAAAATAAATGGTAAGCAGTACAATACACTTCAAAATTTTTCTATAATAATCGATATAAATATCAGACACCGATAAAAAAAAAGGGAAATTTACATAAATATACTATAATAAAAAAATATTTATCATTTATAGCAATAATATTTTTTTTCACTTGATCACTTTTAATTCATTTATAATACAAGTTTAATACATATTACAAAGAATAATTTATTATTCACATATAATACAAATTTTAATTATGAATAATACATTTATCACATATTTTAATACACTTATAATACAACGTGACAATTTTTTTACCAAACAAACATGATATATTTCAAAAAATATTATAATTCATATATTTTGCATACATAATTCACTTTTAATATATATTACAGATTTAACAAAGCATTGCTATAAATGGTAATAAACAAAAAATATCGCTAAAATCAATAATTATTTTTTAAAATATATTAATTTACGTAATTTTTCCTTAAAAAAAATACTTTTGCTCCAAGAAAATCCCAACCATTACTTTTCTATGGCTAATATTTATGACACGAAACGAAAACATATCCTTTTAAAAACATAAAATTACAGAACACTACTAAAAAAAAAATTAAAATGTCCACCTCACAATTTTCCGACCTGATTTTCCGGCCATCACTTCACCGGCGACCCATTTTCCGGCAATGTCATCCTACTTCAGTTTTCTTCACTTCCCCCAAAAAAACCAAAACAAAAACTCTAAAATCTCAAAAGAAATTCAAAATTTATCAAAGTTTAGTTGATAAACAGAGTCCAATAAAAAACCCAACAGTTGATATGAATAAATTAGTTGAATTTTTATATGAAGATTTGCCTCATTTATTTGATGATCAAGGAATTAATCGTATGGCTTATGATGATTATGTCAAATTTAGAGACCCAATTACTAAACATGATTCAATTGATGGCTATTTGTTTAATATTTCCATGTTGAAACAATTGTTTAGGCCTAATTTTCAACTTCATTGGGCTAAACAGGTTAGCATTTACTCGTTTCGTTTTAATTTATTTATCTTATTTTTTTAGTCTTTTTCGAGAAAAAAATGTAAATTTTTAAATTTACTTTCTTAAACTTCATGTCAAGTCAAAACCAGACAAATAAATTGTCAGACAAATAAATTGAAATGTATGAAGTATATGTGAATTGGTTATGAGTTTTAACTTCATAAAATTGTATGTTTGCACTTCAAATGGGCTTGTTTTCAATTTTTGCCCTTTAGAAATCGAACTGTTAAAGTCACGTACAAATATAACTTATGAGATATTATCATACAAAAAATAAACTTATATGTTTGTTATGAGGTCATATTAAAGACTAGAGAAAGTGCAAATGGTTGGCTACTTTATTAGTTCATTAGTATCTTGGAAAATTGGTTACGAGTTTAACTTATATATGCTGACAAAGCGTACGATTCTTTTTATGAGCTCAAATAATTATAAATAGTAGTTAGGAAAATGTGTTATGAGTTTAACTTCTGTACAATGATAGTGTGCAAAATTTACTCTAATAGCGTAGATAACTACAAGTAAACGTTCATAAAAAGTGGTATTAGTATATTGGAATATGGATTATGAGTTTAACTTCTATATACAGAAAGTGTATGAAATTTGTTTAGTCGCGATTAAAAGTGGTATTAGTATGTTGGAGAATTGGTTAGTGGATGTTGAACGCCTTTTGATTTCTTCATGTGTTTACTTCTTCGTATTTTGAACCTTATGGTGAAAATTCGGGTTCCGACACTGCTAAGGTGTATAATGCATTGATTATGAACGAGTAATTGAGTTTGTTGTAGACAGGGCCCTATGAAATAACTACAAGATGGACTATGGTGATGAAGTTCGTTCTTCTTCCATGGAAACCTGAATTAGTCTTCACTGGCACTTCCGTTATGGGCGTCAATCCTGAAACAAACAAGTTTAACAGCCACGTGGTTTGATTTTCGCTCTTCGTCGTTGCAAATTCATTAAATAATTAGATCACCTTGTTGATTAGTTACCGATTCCTGTTGAAATATGTAGGACTACTGGGATTCGATTCAGAATAATGATTATTTTTCTCTAGAAGGTTTGCTCGAGGTCATAAAACAGGTGTGTATCAAATGCTTTCAAGCAATATATGTTGCTCGGACTCTCCAAAAATGTATCTCACCCGTATTAGATCCTCAAAAGAGTGCACTACTTTGGAGGATCTGACTCGTACCTTTCGCCATTTTTGAGGAGTCAGAGCAACATAGCTGTACGGATGTTATTTAAATTTGAGTTGCAATTTTCGAGCAGTTAAGAATTTACAAGACCCCCGATTTGGGAACGCCTAGCTATCAAATACTAAGAAGAACAGCAGCTTATGAGGTTCGTAGTATTTATATTATAGCATCGTACTTCAAGCTAAGAACTAGTATTTTACTTGTATCTTTGAATGGTTTCTACTACTTGTAGCCTATGTTGCTCGGATCCTCCAGACAATTATCTGGACGATTGCATTAGATATATTTGAAGTTCTACGTACTTAAGTTTGTTCACTGTAGTTGGTGGTTGCACCGTGCAGAGTGCGTGCGTTGTTGTTCAGCTTAGGGGTGAATGATGAATCCCAACTAATGTTCTAAAACTTTACGTTGTGAAATTCTCGTAATTGTCATTTGTGTAACACAGGTAAGGAAGTATGATCCTTTCATAGTTGTAGAAACAGAAGGCGACAATCTCGCAGGAAATAGAGGTTTCAATGATGTTGCCGGGTGAGATAAAAACGACTCATTTTTCTTCTTTTCTTTTGGTATCTGTTATGGTGTTTCGTGTTTCAGATTTTGAAGATCGTGGACTCCTCTAAATATAGGTACATATTTGGAAAGAATGCTACAACGGAGAAGATACCGATGACTACTCCTGTCTTCACTCAGGCATTTGATGCTGAAAACACTAAAGTGTCGATCCAAATAGTTCTTCCATCGGATAAATCTTTGAGCAGGTAACATGTTTTCTTAGTCAAGATAAACGAAAACATAAACATCTCACACTGGAGTGAAAATAGTGAGTAGTCTTTGTCCTAACGTAGAATATGTATGTGTAAGCACAGAGGCGGGCGGATCTAGACTTTTAACTCTTATCAGTTCAACTTTAAGATTCTTAGCATTGATCTCACTGTACTTTTGAGAATACGAGTTGATATTTCAATTTTTGTTGAAACCTATTGGTTTTTCATGTATGTCATAAGCCTCGTCCGCGTCTGCTATAAAGATTTGAACTTTACTTCTTTTCTTTGTCAAACAGAACAACTGTCAAATTAAAGTTTTGTTTTGAATAGCTTACCAGCTCCAAGTAAAGAAGGTATTAGCTTAAGGAAAACGGAGGGAGGCATCGCTGCTGCAATAAAGTTTAGTGGCAAACCAACAGATGATGTTGTTCGAGAAAAGGAGAAACAACTCCGATCTAGTCTTCTGAGAGACGGTCTCAAGCCTCGATCTGGTTGTATGCTTGCTCGCTACAATGATCCTGGTCGCACGTGGAAATTTATAATGGTATGTTCTATGTTTTGGATGATTGTTTGTTTCATTTCATCCCTTATTAAGTTCCTCTTTTGCTTTATTTACTTCTTTGTATTTCCGGATCCTATTATCAGTCCCTTAGATACGAACTATGACCCTCACGAGCTCTTTAGAATGTTATTAGAGAATTTGTACATGATGTTTCCATCTGAATTTAAGATGCATAAACATGAACATGCCCTGAAATCCCGGTGGATTAGAGCTACATTGACTTCCGATGGTCTCTTTGAAAGGTTCGCAAATTGGCTGATATATGACCAACTAGTTTGAGATTGAGACGGTGATTGATCGACTCATAAGATTTGTATGACATTATATTATGTTTAGGAGATTATATCTATTGCTAGTATTCTCATTTGATGAAAGGTTTGAAATTTATTCAGAGGTGGCTGATCTATAGCCTAACTTACGAGTTCTCCGGGACCAAGAAATTCACTAAATATCTATAAATATTTGACTGTTACCTAGTTATTATTGTATATCAACTTGAGTTCGATGTAGGAACACATAAACTTCGAATATTGAATTCATTTTGTCACTTTTTAAAGTTATTTTTTGTCTGAATATTTCTTTTTTTTGTTTGTTTGTTTGGACTTGTAGAGGAATGAAGTTCTTATATGGCTTGAAGACTTCAAGCTGGATTGAATGTTAGCTATTCTTTTGGTGTTCATATATTGGTTCCCAATCTCAAAATTGTTGAGTTTTTGATGAGTGAAAGACAAGACATTCACAAGTTTGATGATATGGTTTGTGCCTATTTTGGTAATGTGTCGTTGCACTGAGAGTCTACCAGAAACAACATCTCTACCCCACAACGGTAGAGGTGTGGTCTGTGTATGTCTTATCCTCTCTAGACCGCAGTTGTGAGATTATACGGGGTATGTTGTTGAAAATGTGGGTTGTACATAGCAATGAGTATGCTTGTGTTGAACTCAATTATATTGTTCATTCCACCAAATTATGCTACTTTTTATTTTATTTAGTGGTGCATGGGCCGATTTGCGTGTATTTTAGCTATTTCACTAGATATATGTTACCTCCCACTTGTACATGTGTGTTTCAATTACAAACTTAATCAAAACGATTACTCTTAACATGTTATAATAGGTTAAACTACTAAGATCATGCGAAATCTTTAAAATTTCAAATTATCAGCGTATATAAGTTAAATGTCTACGTTAAAGTGACATATTTTCCTTTTCATTTAAAATGACTATTGAACCACTTAGGTAATTACCTTGAATGACTTTTTCATAATTTAAAGTTTTGTGGGTTTAGTGGAATCCTTTATTTTCTAACTATTTTTTTATATATATATGTACAAAAAATTAAATTAATTATTTTTTTAAAACCTGACTCTAGATTATAGATCCTAGTTGTCAAAGTACAAAATGCCCTACATAAGGTAGTATTATCCATTTAAATTAATGGCATTCCATATTTTTCTAAATATTTATTTTTTATTTTTTAATCTAACCATTAAACTCTCACAACCCCATATTTGTAACAAACATTATTCAATGGATAACATAATTTACACTAATTGTTTACCTTGTTGTTATGGTGTAAACTCTCTCTTTTGCTTCTCTAGAGGGGATTGAAGCGATTTTAGGTGTTATTTACTCTTTGTCTGAAAACTCTTCGTGTTTCTTATCGACCTTTTAGAGGTTAGTTTATTTCTTGGAATTTTTTTAATTTGGTGTTTCTGAATTTTAATGTAATGTTTATATATTCATGAAATATTTTATTGTTGATCCTACATAATGGTGATTGGATTTTCCTTAATTGGCATTGATACAAATTATTTCCAACATTTTTTTCTTTTCAAACCTAATTTGATATGTTTTACTTGAGCCAAAGATCTACCGTAAATATCTTCTCTACCCAACAAAAGGTCGGATTAAGGTCTGCCTATACACTAGATCGACCGGTTACCCCCTGTAATTGACCCCTAAGCTCGAGGGAATCGGAAACTATTGTATCTTTTCTAAAACGGTACTCTCCCTTTCCAAACCTAACTTATGAAATTATACTGAATATGTCATTGTTCGGCATCGATACAAGTTATGCACCTCCTCTCTTTTTTCATTCTAATGCTCTAAATCAAGAAATAACAAGATTATGATAGGATCTTATCTCCTTAATCAGAATTTGGAATAAGATTAACTATTTGTATGAAAATCAAAGTAAATTTAAATAAAAACACATCTCAACTATCACTTTTTCATGTAAGTAGAGATCGATAAAATGTCGAAAGACACATGTCTTATCCTTCAAAAGTAATGTACTTTTAAGGATATGACACGAGTACTGCGCTAATTTTGAAGAGACCAAGCAACATAGTTTACCATCTATGTAACTATTCAAATAGTTTTTTGACACTGCTTACGAAAAATTCTGCGTACGCCACTGACTTAAACTCCGTGTCTAATGTTTTTAAACAGGAAGGAAAATGACAGAAGCAAAAGAAACAAGTACACCTTTGATGCCACCTTCATCAAACAAGTTGCCAGATTACAACAAATCAGTTAAGTTGAAATATGTAAAACTTGGTTACCATTACCTCATTACTCATGGAATGTATCTCTTATTAACTCCTCTAGTAGCAGTGGTTGCTGCTCACATGTCAACAATCACACCTCAAGATCTTTCTGAATTATGGGACAATCTTCAATACAATCTCATATCTGTAATTTCATGTTCAACGCTTATAGTAATCGTATTAACTGTCTACATAGTAACACGTCCTCGTCCTGTATACCTTGTGGACTTCAACTGTTACAAGCCTAGTGAAGCATTTAAGTGCACAATGCAGACTTTCATGGATCAGTCTAAGCTAACTGGTGCATTTTCTGAGGAGAATCTTGATTTCCAACGGAGGATTTTACAGCGATCAGGACTTGGAGACAACACGTATTTCCCTGAGGCATTGCTCAACATACCACCAAATCCGTCTTTGAAAGAAGCTAGGAAAGAGGCAGAGACGGTTATGTTTGGTGCTATTGATGGTCTGTTGGCTAAAACGAACATGAAAACGAAGGACATTGGGATATTGATTGTGAATTGCAGTTTGTTTAATCCAACTCCGTCTTTGTCTGCAATGATCATAAATCATTATAAGCTTAGAGGGAACATAGCTAGTTATAATTTAGGCGGAATGGGATGTAGTGCAGGGGTAGTTTCTATCGATCTTGCTAAAAAGTTACTTCAAGTGCATCCAGGTACATATGCATTGGTTGTTAGTACAGAGAATATAACACTCAATTGGTATCTTGGAAATGACAGATCAAAATTAGTGTCGAATTGCTTGTTCAGAATGGGAGGTGCAGCTATACTTCTTTCAAATAAATGGACAGAGAGGAGGAGATCGAAATACCAACTTTTGCATGCTGTTCGTACAAATAAAGGTGCAGACGACAAGTGTTTTGCTTCCGTTACACAAGAAGAGGATGCTAATGGGAAACTAGGTGTTTCTTTGTCGAAAGAACTCATGGCAGTGGCTGGAGATGCTTTAAAAACCAACATTACTACTCTTGGACCTCTTGTGTTACCGATATCAGAACAATTGCTTTTCTTTGCTACACTCGTTGGTAAGAAACTATTTAAGATGAAGCTGAAGCCTTATATTCCTGATTTCAAACTAGCATTCGAGCATTTCTGTATTCATGCTGGTGGAAGAGCTGTTTTAGATGAAATAGAGAAGAATTTGCATCTCACTGAAAGGCACCTCGAGCCATCAAGAATGACATTGTATCGTTTTGGAAACACTTCGAGTAGCTCTTTATGGTACGAGCTGGCTTATACGGAAGCTAAGAGAAGAGTGAAGAGAGGTGACAGAGTGTGGCAAATAGGATTTGGTTCAGGATTCAAGTGTAATAGTGCTGTATGGAAGGCTTTGAGGACTATAAAGCCAGTAAAGGAAGTGAATCCATGGATGGATGAGATAGATAAGTTTCCCGTGGACGTTCCAAGGGTAGCAAATTTTTAAATACCTAATATGTCAATCAGAAAGCAGAGACAGAGACGGATCCAGGATTTGAAGGTAGTTGGTATACTTATTGAGACATAGTAAAGGACAATTTGTTAGTTGTCTATAAGAGAGTTTTGTTGTCTTTTGGATGTTACCAATTGTTTTAGAGTTCAATCAACTATTTTTGAAACCTTATTAGGTTGTGAGGTTTGATTAAAGCTTGTAATCTTTGATAGATTTATTATTTGAAGGATAATGTTGATAGCCATTTTTCTAATATTGTTACAAATTCTTTTGACAAATGTAGCCAGAATGAATTATGAAAGCTTGAAACTAAATTTCCTACATCATTATTGATGTGCAAGCTCGTTTGCGCACATCTTAACTATTCAACGAAATATGATAATAAGACATTTATTGCATATAACCTTGTGTATGTAATTGTTTGAAGTCATTCAACATGTTGGCAAGATCTCGTATCCCCATTATTGACAATTCATATCCATTTATTCGATCAATCAACTGAAAAGGATCATTTAGCAATATTGTTAATAAATTCTATAATGAAGATTGTTTTATCCATCCATCTCTCCCAAATAGTCGAATTTTTCTTAGACGACGATAAATATTAAAAGATCTGCTAATTTAATTCATATTTCAAAAATAGATAATTTTATATCTAAACCGTATCACATTAATTATTTAGTATGTGATCAACCATGCTTAAAAATATGAAGGAGCTTGTTGGACTATGCCAACAAAACAATTGTATATCAGGCATTTGCAGACATCAAAACCTCCAAAAAGAAGTACCAACTTTAAACAAATCGCTAATCAGTTGACTAGTGAATGTGCAGTATTACACCTCCAGCTATATTAACCTTGATCAAGAGTATCCGGTTCTTTGTCACCTTGAATAGCTAGCCGTAAACATCTTGGATGATACGTTTCACCTTTAAATGCTTTGTTTGCATTTTCTGCCAACGACAATACCTAGATTTAAAGCCCAAATTTAGAAAACATGAATTATTATTATTATTTGATAATTTCTTTTATATATTTATTAATTATAATTTAATAATTATTTTTCTTTCAATTGAAAATATAACATCCCTTGTAAATTTTGTATGACATGAATAGACATATATAAATTATTGTACATTAATTAACACCACAAATGTTTAGATCTTAGGTAAGTTCTTATGTATTATAATTTGAACTTTCTCAATTGAATATATTATTACATAAACTATTAGAATTATTCTAGAAGTATTTAAAAATAGAATAAGATTTCACCTTTTGAGTGTACCAAATATAGAGAGTTCTCAATTTTTATTTGTATAGTACTTCATAATACCTATAGTTACAAAAAAAGTATAACTCGTTATCTTCATTATTGTATAATAGGAAACTTACATAAACATATTATAATAAAAAAAAATATTCATCACTTATAGCAATAATATTTTTTTTAACTTGATCACTTTTAATTCATTTATAATACAAGTTTAATACATATTACAAAGAACAATTTATTATTCATATATAATACAAATTTTGATGATAAATAATACATTTATCACACATTTTAATACACTTATAATACAATGTGACAATTTTTTACCAAACAAACATGACATATTTCAAAAAACAATTATTATTCATATATATTGCATATATAATTCAATTTTAATACATGTTACAGATTTAACAAAGTATTGCTATAAATGGTAATAAACAAAAAGTATCGCTAAAATCAGTAATTATTTTTTAAAATATATTAATTTATGTAATTTTTCCTTTATAATGCTTTAAAACACGTTCAAAGTTAAAAGAGAATGTCTTTCAAAATTTATATTTTTGATCATCTTACTAATTTGAACTTGAAATGTTTACTAGACATTTATTTCAAAACAAAATGAAACTAGCCTTACAAAGCCAAGGTTGAAACCAGGGGCGGACCCACATGGCTCGGTAAGAATGCACGTGCACTTGCTAACTTCGAAAAGATTATA
>NC_028648.1:1351574-1397004 GCF_001406875.1 Solanum pennellii
TAGGGAGTTGAACGTCTTATTCTTATGAGTGGCCTATGTGAATATAAGCCAGGAGCAAGGATTCCGGAAAGTCAAATTCTATATTGCAAGTGCATAAATGAGCCCTTGTGGAATTGATATAAGCTTGTGAGACCCAGGTTCAAACCCTGCTAGTTACCTATTTTTATTTTTTTATTTTAAATTTACCTTAGAACTTATATTAGTGCACCCGAAGTCTTCAAAACCTGGATTAGCCTGTGGTCGAAACATGAATAGTTCAAATTGAAGTCAATTAATATCATTAAATTTAGTCTGTCATCAAAGGACAACGGAATATGAAAACATAAAATTCTATGTCTATGCATTTGCAAACACCAAAACCAACTTTTTGAAGTTATGCAAAAGAGAGTATGGCAACATAACAATTTCTATGTCTAGTTTTAGCACATAGGCTTCCATTACTCCTTAGAAGATTTGTTGATGAGTGACTTGTGAATGTGTGGTATAACACCCCCTCCTGCTATTGTTCCTTTGATCAGAGTGTCAAGTTCTTCATCACCTCGAATTGCTAGCTGCAAATGTCTTGGGGTGATACGTTTCACCTTTAAATCCTTGCTTGCATTTCCAGCCAGCTCCAATACCTCAGCGGTTAGATACTCCAAGATTGCAGCAGAGTAGACAGCTGCAGTAGCACCCACTCTCCCATTGGCGTTGGTTCTCTCCTTCAGCAGTCGATGGATACGCCCAACTGGAAACTGAAAAGGCACAAGACAAACAATTTAGAAACCACAAGGAAAGTCAGTGTCACATAATCCTCTTATTAATCAAATTAGATGAACGAACAAAAATACAAAGACATTAGTACACAGGGCAGTATAACACAAGTTTTGGTATTGTATGCCATTGCCATGATCCATATAGGAGTGTACAACATTATATGGATGCCTTGGCTTTGAAACGACAAAGTATTAATGTCAACTATGACGGATGAGTCAAGTAAAGGGCCCTTAACTTTATGTTCAATATCATGAAAAAGGAATCAGAGTAAAAAAGATAACTATGGCCATTGCCTAATAGTTGAGCAGTTTGCAGGCTAAACTACCACCAAACAGACCTTATTATTCACACAAGTTGTTCATTGATACAGAAATCAGAATGACCAAATTCTTTTGTATCATTCTCCATTACCGCTAGTAGTATTTTCTTGCATCGTCAAATTCATCACTGGATAGAAATCAGCTCCCTGCACTCCCGCCCCTCCTGTCCCTCTCGCCCAAAAAAAAAGGGACAAAGACAATTCCCAACCAGTTAGAAAACAAGTTTCTAATTGATTTGACTTAAAATTTCAAAAATTGCTGCCAAAGCTATTTATCTTCACGATCATCGCAAAAAGATCAGTATAAACATCACTAACATCAAGCCTTCTTATCAAGCCTTCTCACCTATAAACAAGGCAGACCAAGTCCTTAAGTTCATTCATGACAAGTTCAATTGATCCTAACCATCAAACCAAAATAAGTCCACCATTGCCAAAAAATTCAAATTTTGTATAGACAGAAGAGGAGACAATCCCTAACCCAAAGCTGCACGAACAACAATGTCCAATGCTCATTAGGTCCCCAAAACATAAAGGTGTGTGTAGCTGCTGATTATTGTTGAATTTATCCCCCATGGCTATTTTTCTGCTTCTTCATTTCTGACTACTTTGAATCTATTTCTTGAAAATCCCCCAAACTCATGAATAACCAGGACTATAAACTACCATGTTTCACGTTTTCAACAGCTCTTAAATACAGTCCTTATAAATGAACGGAACAACCCCATAAAGCCATCATGCCAAATTTTAACACCTTATACTAAACCATAAGTAATAGAAAGCAGCTTATTGAAGTACTGCTTTGATATTAACCATTTCCACGGAAGAGAAACACAAACTTAAGTCCATCACACACACTAGATAATCTCAAGATTAGTTCATTGCGAGCTTCTTCAACCTTTGCTTTAGGTAAAAAAGATAGTTTAGCCTCTTTCGGCTCCTATCATCAAAGCTCAATCCAATCTAAGTGCGTGTAATGTACACAAGAACACAGGCTCTAGTTCAGCTCAAATAAATTGAAATAAAGAATTATTACAAGTACCTGAAAATCAGCGGGGTAAAAGACATTGTCTCAAGGGAGAAGATAAAATAATAATAATACAGGACAAAGGTTCCAGTTCAGCTTAATATCATATTGAATTGAATAAAGGTAATATATCTAAGTAATCTACATCTAAAAAATGTGTAACCATTACTAAATAGTGGACCAATCTTTTCTAATATGTAGTACCCATACACATTTCTTTAGTTGCAAAGTAATAAAAGATATTCCTATGATCCAAAAAAAAGGAGGGGAAAACCAGAGGCAGAGTATGGATTTGAACATTATGGTTTCGGATTTGGAATTCTACCACAAACCATTTGATTTAACGATTTTGAACTCTATTATTTGTACTCCCTCCAATCCCAAAATAGTTCTCATGTTTCACTTTTCAATAGTCAATTTGACTAATCATTGGAGTTACATTTCATTAGATCAATTTTAAAGTTTGAATTCAAATATTCAAGGAATTACTCGAAAAAGATACTCTAATTAGCAATGCTTCTCACATATTAAAAATATATTTTAAAGTGTAGGTCAAAGTTCAAATAGTTTGACTCGAAAAATGTGAAAAGTGACAAGTATTTTGGGACCGAGGGAATACTTATTTAGTGGATTTTTTAACCACATATACAGGGTCCGAGCCAAATCTATAGGGTTCGGATAATCCCTTAAGTCCTTAACTACATCTAAGAAAAAAAAACTAAATACAACAACAAAGAACAACTACGGAACACAAAAAGGATAGTGGTAATAAAGCGAAAAACACAAAAAATTCTAAGGTCCTTTGGAGCTTTAAACACAAACCCGAAATAAAATGTGGACTTAAAACGAAAAAAGGCGCAAATAGGAAAAAATATACAAATGTGTTTGTGCAGTCCAACATTAACACTCACAAGCATGATTAACAAATATATAAACGAAAAAATCAAACAAAAACAAAGTGAACTATCAATTTCTTAAAATTCGCTACTTCAAAATCATGCTCATTCCCAAGGAGAAGTACGCCTTAGAACCTTCACGATAACACTAAAGCTCCCATAAAGCTAGACAAAGCACTCAACATGTTTTCCGCCTCACTTCAATGCTTAAACGCGCAACATCAACAACAAGAAACTTTAACATTTCTCATCAAAATGACTTAATTAAAACAAAAAAAAATTGAGCTTTTAACAGATAAAACTGCGCAAACTTTTCAAATTCAAGCTCAATTCCATATCGAATAATAGGAAAATTTAACTATATATCAAAAGAATGAGAAAACCCATAACTCATTACTAAATAGTGATCAACTCTTTTCCAATTACACATTTTTATGCAAATTCAACAACTTTGCCAGTAAAACAGAGAACTTCAAATCCAATTTGAATTTTCCAGCCTAAAAAACACAAACCCAGAAACTATAACTCATCAGAAACCCTAATTTACGATCATAAATCAAATAATCAATCCAAAAACATCAAAAAAATGAAGAATTAAGCGCAAACTCAGAAGAAGAAAAAAACCTGTAGACCAGCACGAGAAGAACGAGAAGTGGGTTTCTTCTTCTCCTTTTCTTTATCCTTATTAGCCGCTGTTTTCCCCATAATCAAACCCTTAGCTCCTTTTCCCGACATTTTTTCCGGTCGAAATTGGGTGATTTTCCGATTCGATTTTTTTTTATCGAAAAAAATTTCAGCACAGTCGAGAGAGATGAGAGTATATAGTGTTTTTATATATATAAAATAATGTGATTGGGACTGAGCTGGAAGGGGGTGGGGCGCAATCTAATGGAAGATTTTTTTACTATTTTACCCTTGAGTTGTGACTGATATTACTTTTGAGAAGCATGTGTTTACTAGATTGAGAAGGGTAAAAGAGTAAATTTCACATAGAAACTCCAAGTTTGTAACTTTTAATTTTTATTATATTTTACTATGGCTTTTCACTACCATTCATCGAATAAGACTACGTTGTCTAGTTGATTTTTGCTTTGAAGAGGGTTGCTTTCTTTTTTTACTCGTATTGAGAATGTGTATATGCGTTTATAGTATATGTTCTTTTATGGTTAGAGCTTTTGAGTTGCTCGCTCATTAACGTAGTATATGGATTGGGTTCAGAATGTTGTACAGTTCAATTCATTTTCTATGTGGGCACTAGAACGTTGAGAGGAGCGAGAAGAATATATTTCTGGTGCACCAGTTATCGCTCCTGGTAAATATTGAGTAATCAAGTACGTAGTAGAAAATTATTGTAGTTTATTTTCTTTTGAAACATTTAAAATTAATGAAAATACAAAATATGGCAAAAGTAAATATAACAAAAATTGGTGTGATTTAGGAATGGGGTTTGAGGATGATAAGAGTGTAAATCACATTTTATTTCTATTTTATATAAAATAGTAAGGTTATTTCGAATAGACCCACAATTATTTAAAAAAAAGTTTGAAAATACAAGAACTGAGAAGCTCAAATACTTAATATACTAACAAAAAAAATATTGATAAAAAAAATTAGTAAGATAACCAAATTAAAAGAATTAACGTGAGAAAATCTCAGCAGCTCAATTGATGATTATTTGAAATTTCAACTTCACCAACATGGGTTGTGGTGCACTAGTGGGAGTGTCTCACCCTTAACCAGAGGCTTCGGGTTCGACCCCTGGTATAAAGAAAATCATGTGGGAGTGTCACCCCCAAATGAACCCTGCAATGTGCGATCCGAATTTAATCAAAATTTCAATATGAATTTCGAACACCAAACAAAAAACCAAAAAAAACACAAAAATTCAACTTATTCATGAAGGTTCGATTTCCCAACTTCTAATTCTCTCCACATATCTCCTTAATGGAAAGGAGCAAAGGGAGTCAATAAGGTACTCCAAGACAAGATCTTGTTCTCCTCACGAAAGAAAGAAATGACTCAACTATCTATTAATATTTTATCTTAATTTTTTATATTTATTCAGATTCTCAATAAGTTAAAAATATATTATATTTTATCGAATTACACATTCATAAATTATTTTTCAATAACTAAAACTCAATGAGTATACATCATCTCTCATGTGACTAGTCATAGAGAATACACTTCAAAGTAAAAAACTAATTTTTGTACATATACTTTTTTGACTTGACCATGATTAATTATTATATGTTAATCATTTTATGAATACTTTATTAAGATATGTCCTAGTAGTAATTGACCTCCTAGATTTAGTTGATTTTATATTGATATTGCAACGATTATTTACACCATAAAATATACTATATAATTCAAATTCTAGTAAAGAACACGTTTACTAGTCAACGCCAGCTGCTACCTAAAATATTCAAGACTTTGGAAGAATAGAAGTGTTTTTCAAGACTGAGGGGTCCCTCTTTTCAACCATTTTAACAGCTAATAGAAGTGTTTTTCTATTTTTCTTTTCACCACCAATGAGGGAGAAATGTCTTTTCTTAAAGCATAAGAGAATATTTTTCAATTCCTCTGTTTATCTTCCTTCATTTCTCGTTAACTCTTGCTGTACGCACAAGCTGACTCGGCATCACAATTAAAAAAAAAAAAAAGAACGGATGCTAGCTAAGACCATCAAAAAAGGAAGAAAATTCCAATAATCTTCCTAATCAATTGAAATTTTTGTGCTTGCCTATTTTGACAAGGTCAACTTTTCAACAGTTTAACAAACAAAATGACTTAAACTTTGTTAACATAATTCAAATATCTTTACAAAAAACTTTCATACTAGAACAATAGTTCTTCAATGGCTTGCCTAAAAATCCTACTATTTTTCCTCTTCATAACCATTTCTTTTGCCCAAAACACCACAATTTTTCAAGGCCAACACCTTAGAGTTGGAGAAAAATTGGAATCACCAAACAAAGAATTCAGGCTTGAGTTTTTTAGCCTTGATGGCAATAAAACACAATATATAGGCATATTCTACAATTTACCCTCTAACATGACCTTATACCCCGGTGATGATCGCCCCGTTTGGGTTGCAAATCGCGATATTCCAATACAATATGCATCAGGTAACACTCTCACATTGGATGATGATGGAAATTTGAAAATTTTCTATGGAGAGGATAGTTTTGTTATGTTAAGTTCTTATAATGTAACAACAAGAAATGCAAGTGCTACACTATTTGATAATGGAAATTTTGTGTTAGTGGAATTGAATAGTAATGGTTTAGAGAACAAAACATTGTGGCAAAGTTTTGATTATCCTACTGATACACTGTTACCTGGGATGAAACTAGGGAGAAATGTTAAAACAGGACAGATGTGGTCACTGGTTTCTTGGATAAGCAAAGATGTACCTGCCTCGGGGTCATTTACGTTTGGTATAGATCCGATTGACACTGACCAATTGATAATATGGTGGATGGGAAGTGTGTTTTGGACGAGTGGACGCTGGGGAAATGAGACGTTTGGTAATGTATCGCGAGTATCACACTATGAGTATGTTAACTTGAGTTATGTTTCGACAGTGGATGAGAAGTATGTGACTTATTCGGTTAGTGAGACTCGAACTTTGTCTAGATATGTAATGGATACATTTGGTTTTATTAAGGAAAGAGGAGCAGCAGGACCTTTTGGGGTGTGCTTTTACAAGCCTAGTCCTGGTTGTGTGACAGAAGAATCGATAGGGTGCTCGATAAGAAACAATTCGTGGTTCAAGAGAAGGACAAATAATGTATCTGGTAATAGATTTAGGTTTGAAGACAACAACATGAGTTTATTTGATTGCAAGAGACAGTGTGAGAAAAACTGTTCTTGTGCTGCTTTTGCCTCTATCACAGCTACTGGAACTGGTTGTGATATTTGGAGTAACGTATCGATTTTGAACTCACTTGAATCGGATGTTTTCATTCTTGATGACGAAAGAGGTATATTCATATTTACTTCGTTGTCTTTTTTATGCTGTTGTCGTGTGACCAGGAGGTAAGGCTGCGTACAGTTGACTCTTGTGGTCCAGGGAAGTGGATCGTTTCTATGTCTAGCAAGTAACTAGAGTTAGTAAAGCGGACTCTAACGATGAATTGTTCAATGTGTTTTTATAGATTTGGTGCCAATAAGAAATCGGAGCAGCACAAATGTACCAAGCACAATCTCACTTCCTCCAGATTTAGCACCAGAACCATCTCCTAATTCAACGTCAGGATCGTCTAAAGGAACTTGTATGTATTTGTGTATAAATCTTGCTCTTGAACTATTGTATATGATTGAAGGTGAAAACCTTTTTTTGATTGTTTCCTCGATATAGTCTATTTAATAAAGAACTACACGTTTTAGGCACGTATTCTTTGGTTGTATCATCATTACACGATCTAGTCCTTGTTACGAGTATACACAGACCTTACACAATCTGCACTGTTTTCCTTTTTACTTGTCATGCTTTCTGCACTGTCGTTTTATCCGTTTGCATAACTACTTTGATTTGTTGCTCTTGAGCCGAGGGTCCTTCAGAAACAGCCTCTCTACCTCCACATTGTAGGGGTAAGGTCTGTGTATACTCTACCCTCTCCAGACTCCACTTGTGGAATTTCACTCGTTATGTTGTTTTGTTGTTGATGTCTCATTGTGTTGATGCAGCAACAAAATGGTGGATATGGCTTATAGCTGCAATCGGTTTGACACTACTCGTAGGACTTAGCTCCCTATGCTACTTTCTATACGGAAAAGGTGAGCACTCGAAGAATTTAGCTAGAATCTTGCACCAGTAAAATTCAAGTATTGTTGCTCGGACTCTGCTAACATGCAAGCCACAGTACTACTCTTGTCGGATCCTTAAAAAAACACTACTTTTGACGGATCTAACACACACCAAACAACATTTTTTAAAAGTCCGAGCAATATAGAAATGCTACACTTGGGTTCTGATCCCCACAACTTCCTCTTTCACTATCAGGGAAAGCAAAAGCAGCAGCTTTGTTATTGCTTAATCAAACAGCAAATGTATCTAAAAAGAGAAAAGTAGACAAGAAAATGAGCCATGAAGTGCAGTTATACAGCCTCGAGAGCCTAGCAATCGCCACAGACAATTTTTCACCAGGAAATAAGCTCGGGGAAGGTGGATTCGGACCAGTTTACAAGGTAAACATGACACATTTTATATGAATATGATTCACGGAAGCATAAATACTTAAACGAGTAATTTTTTTTCAGGGAGAAATGCTTGATGGACAAGAAGTAGCTATAAAAAGACTTTCGACTAGTTCAGGACAAGGCCTATTGGAGTTCAAGAATGAAATTTTATTGATTGCAAAACTTCAACATACTAACCTTGTTAGGCTTCTAGGATACTGTACTCAACGCGAAGAACGGATTTTAGTATATGAATACATGCACAACAAAAGCCTAGACTTCTTCCTCTTTGGTAAATATCATGTTTTTCATCTTCAACGATTCGAATACTTTGTCAAGAAATTTCATTCTTTACACTGATATGAACAGATAGTAACAAAAAGGAGCTACTAAATTGGGAGACACGATTCAGAATCATCGAAGGGATTGCTCAGGGTATACTGTATCTGCATAAATATTCAAGGTTGAAAGTGATTCATAGAGATTTAAAAGCAAGCAACATCTTACTTGACGCGGAAATGAATCCAAAGATATCAGACTTTGGCATGGCGAGGATATTTGGAACACAAGAATCAGAAGCAAATACGAAAAGAATTGTTGGAACACAGTAAGTAAATAAGCAATGTTTTCATATGCAAGTTTTTGTATGATATTACTTGAAGTTCTGAATACATTTTTCGGATACAACTTCAGTGGCTATATGTCTCCAGAGTATGCCTTGAGAGGCATTGTTTCAACGAAAACGGATGTATTCAGCTTTGGAGTTTTACTGTTAGAAATTGTTAGTGGCAAGAAAAACAACAGCTGCTATGATACCGAACATCCATTAAACCTCATAGGACTGGTAAGTCTCTCGACTAAACTATGAACATATCTCGCGAAATGTAGAAACATATAACTATTAGTACTATGTTTTTAGGCATGGGAGTTGTGGAGAGAAGAGAGAGCTTTGGAGCTAATAGATGCAACACTAATTGAATCATGCTCGCGCGATGAAGTAATGAGATGCATTCATGTGGGACTTCTTTGTGTGCAAGACTATGCAAAAGATAGGCCTTCAATGTCAAATGTTGTTTCAATGCTTATGAATGATACGAAACAACCACCACCACCACCACAACGACCAGGATTTTTCATCGAGAGAGGGGATCAACGTGCAGAGATCTCCGAAGAAGTAGTAAGATACTCGATAAACGGGCTATCAATATCAGAGCTGAGAGCAAGATAAGATACAAGATGTAACTTATTTAACATTCTTTTGATGAAGTGTAAAAAGTCACCAACTTCAAGTAACTGATTTCGAGTCCTGTTTCTTTGATACTATTACATAGGCAACGCGGAGTTATGGCAATGGAGGCTTCACCATTACCTTCCCCCCTCCCGCCTGATAGCAACGTCACATGTTACATGTAAAATGTGTGAGAATACACTTGACACTCATCGATTATATAAGTCGAAAGAGAATATCAGAAGAGTTTCTGAACTATGAATATTTGTATATTAGACAAAAGAGGTATGTGATCAATGTACATATATATTTTCTCATTCTGAGCTTTACATGTTCCACAAATTGGCTGTGAACTAGTTTACACTCAATTCACTACAAAAATAAAGAACAATTTTGGTTTTCACCTCAACTCACTACAATTATGATGATTTAGCTTCATCGATATTGTTTTCTTTATCGCTAACAAAAACTAAACGATCACCATCTCTGATCAACTCAATTTCATCGATTTCAGCTCCATCTTTGCTAACAACTTTGGCCTGAGAGATACCATATCTACTAGAACCAATTTGAAGTAGCTCTTTAAAACTCTGTGGGAGTAAAATGAGTTTTCCCCCATTGTCTCCTTTCTCAGGGCAACACACGATCACTCGAGGAGCATAAGTCTTGGTTGTCGTGATACTTACATTAGTGTCGTTTGCAGATAAAAGCACGTCGTGCTCATTGGTCTGCTTTGCTGACATTATCCCGAATAATGAGTTGTGGAAGTTATTAGACCTGCGTCTAGGACGTGATCGTCCTAATGATCCATCTAGTCCTAGAAATGAGACTCCATGGGATGCAGGGGAGATTGTTCGCTCACTTTTGAACCTACCAAGAAATCGAACCCCTCGTTCCTCAGGGATAGGATCAACGGATCGAGTTCTCATCATTACCCTGGATTCGAAGAGTTCTTTGATGTCTTCATGTCCTTGTTGCTCAGCAAGGTCCCGAGGGGTCCAATTATGTTCGTCTGGTTGATCAACGTTAGCCCCTCGATCCAAGAGGTACTTAACTATTTCTACGTTACCTTCACAAACAGCTACATGGAGAGCTGATGAACCGTTGATCTTGGGAAGCGTGACATCCCCGCCATAACGGACAATCTCCTTAAGCAAACTCAAGTTGTTCTGTTCAACAGCAACGCAGGCGAAATGTCCCACATCACCAGCTGATAGTTTAGCACCGTTGTCAACGAGTAACTGGATAACTGATTCGTGCTTCCCCATGATAGCCTCCCACAATGGCACATTGCCTTCTGAATCTGTGTATGCACAAGAAATAGAATCAAACTCCTATATCTGGCTTTGTGTCGATGGACGTGGTAGGAAAAGGAAACAACTGATAGTTAAGAGTGTGAAACTCGCAAAAAACGACAGTCCAGGTGTGTTTTTGACTATACTCTTTAAATGTTTGGACAAAAACAAACTTTTGGCATGGAGCATACCTCTACTATTGGGATCAGCCCCGAAATCGAGCAGAAGAACCACACAGTTCTCAATGCCTTTAGACGCAGCGATATGCTGATAAGAGAAAAAAAGCCAATAAGAAATCAAGTTACATAGAATCCAAGCTTAAGGTAACAGATGATCGTAAGGGTACTAACCAACGCGGATCTTCCATTGTTATCTGATTCATTTGGATCAAGACCGCGCTTCAACAAGTGATGCAACAATAAGTCATCACTTCTAAGTGTTGCAAAGCAAAGGGTGAGAGGCAAGTCCATTCTACCGCGAGCTAACATATGCTCGGTCTCAAGTAGAACACCCTCCATAATTGGATTCTTCATTTCCTTCAAATGCTACGAAAAGAGAGAAAACATAACATATATGTTAAGTAAAATCATTTCATTTGAAATCGTCCAAATTAGGAAACGTTTGAGGCGTTCTTACCTGAAGGAGATTATTCATGATTATTGTCCCGTCCCCAACATTGGCCTGGACGATATTCAGAAATGTGGTACGATTCATACGTAGTAGCTGGCACAGTCTCTTTGTTCGTACTGTAAATAGTTGAGGCCTATAACAAAGAACCCCGATTTCACCACAAAGATCACCAGCCCTGAACTCCCCAACAACCTGAAATATCGGTTTTAGTATCAGCTCACCACTTGTGGTTTCGTAAAAGATATATATGTGTTTCATAAAAATGAATCGAGTGAACGTATTGAAAATATGAAGGTTTTTGCACATGTTTGATGAAACTTGCCTGTTCAACTCCGTTTTTAAGCACTACTAGATCCTGTCATATAGGCTCAACATTAGACTTGTACTAGCAAGTAAAACACCACGATACATGAAAATTTTCCGCGTGCAGATACCAAAAAAGAGGTTCAAAATTACCACAGCTCCTGTTACAAGAATATAGAAGTCGGTTGGTGCTTCATTCTGCAAAATGACATCCTCTTTGGGAGGAAAGTACTCTGCCTTCATCTCGGAGACCTTGAATCACGAAGAAAATGTCAAATATTAGAGAAAAAAGATCTGATTTAGGACGGCAATTAAATATCTGATTCATGATGTTACCAGCTGGAAGAGTAGATCGTTTGACACTCCACGAAACAGGTAAACCTTATCTACTAAAGAGTAGAAAAGAAAATGTGAAACGCTTGAACGGATAGCTTTAGGAAGAGACTCGAGTGTCTCTTGCTGCTGCAGCCCTTCCGAGTCTGTTCTGAACTTCAAGCACAAGTGTGCAAGCATCTGATCTTGGAGTCGAGCAGGCAATTGGTTCCTCTGTGCAAAGCTCGAAGCAGCTTGAATCGTATCTCTCTGATGCAGCAATTTCAACAGATGCATTTTAGAACCTAACAAAATTATAGAATTACTGATAAAACAATCGAACGATAGGTTAACTTTTACTCACAAATTTTCTAGTCCTACTCGTCCCGTGCACAACCAAGTTAGTCATATTTCCTATTAAGTATGCTGTCAATCCCAAGTTAAAGAGCATGTAGAAAATATCAAAGATCATTTCCCGCGTATTCTCTGGATGCAGATCTCCATAACCGACTGTAGTGAGAGTAGTTATCGACCAATAAATAGAAGTGACATAACGAATCCATAAGCTCTGATTAAGGAAGTCATCCATAGCAACTCCGATCCATGTCTTCTTTGGATCAGGATAATGAACCGCGATAAGATAATAAAAGCATCCGGCACAATGAACAGCAAAAAGAGTGACCTATAGAGACGAACCAACACATTGATCAGCACAACATCGATTCAACGCTTAACCAAAGGAGGGCGAAATGTACTTACACAAACAAGCTTTGCACATCGAACCCAAAAGTAATTGAAGTTCCTATCTTTCTCCAATCTGTTTCAAACAAAAACAATAACACATCTCTATAACAGTCGCCCTATATAACAACATTTCACTATAACGACTAAGTTTTCTTTGGAAAAATCGACTTTCATGTTTATGTTCTCTATACTAGCAACCAAAAATACACTAGACAAACAACGTTGTTATAGAAAGGTCTGACTATAGTACCTGGCAAACAATGCACTAACTCTTCTTAGACGCCACAAACGAAGCATATTGAATAATCCATACTGACGTAAAGGTTTTGGGGAAATCTTCACAGCAAGTTCTGAAGGGATTGTTGATATGACATCGAATAAGAACCAAGTACTCATATACTTCCAAGCAATCTTTTTGTGTTCATCGACAAGTAGATAAGTGGTTCGGTCCAAGAAAGCTACGAAGAAGGTAAGAATGATATCAATCGCGAAGAATCCATTGACTACATTGTCCGTCTTAGCGAGTGGCCCTGCTGGTTTTCCTAGAAAGCCAAACTCGAACGGGGACACCCAAGCAGTGTAAACAACCAGCACAACTAGAAATGTCTCCCATAACCTACAAACATTACATTAAACCTGAGATGATTATAGCAAAAATCCATGATCATTACTAAACGACGAGCAGGACTAATAAGTAATAACCAATCAAAATCTCTCAAAGAGAAAAGAACGATGACTCGTGAATCAAATGCAACATGTTGAACTTGTTAACACATTATCCGAAATGAGAAAGTTACAAATTTTTAGATATAGGGTTGTTCTTATTAAGCAATGTAAAACATAAATAGAAAGTTGTAGCTGATTCCACTGTTCGAACCTATGACCTAACGACTCGACAACTTTATTGTTGTGATTGATTTCTTAGACAATGTCAAATGATTGAAATCACCAAATATGTGAAACATACAAGTTTACTAGGCTCATTTTTGTTAGTATTGTTGGGAAATAACTTGTGTCGATAAAATAATCGAGAGATATATCCCAGAACTATCGTAAATGGTATGTGAATATCCTCCGTCATACTTTTGGGACATTGGTGCCCCTGCTGTCCAAAAACTAGAATATATATATACCCTTTATACTAATGGACATAGACGTGTCATAATCTTATCCACCGATTCGACATTTTATCAATGGATAAAATTGTGTCATGTGTCCCTAATTAGTCTTCCATTAGAGTGAAGGCATATATATTCTAGTTTATGGATGATAATGTCCCAAAAATATGACGAAAGATATTTGCATATCATTTACGATAATTCGAAAAATTTTAAAAAGAAGTGTTCTATTTTGTGTCAAAAAGAGGCAAGTGGAGTAGGGGTAGAAAAGACAAAAGTATTAACAGTTGAAAAGATATATTTTGTTTATTATGCAGAAAGGGGGCCAATAAAAGAATGATATTTTGTCCCCCACCCACCAGGAAAAGAAAAGGAACCACCCAATATCTAGATCGAGTGTAATTTTATCAGTGAAGTTCAAAAAAAATATGATATTCGTAATAGACTTTACTTTTATTTTTATATAAATGGAGAGATTGTTTCAGATAATACACACAAAAAAAGAATCACACTATAACTTTAAAATACGTATCATTTTTTTTACAAAGATCATATTTTATGTTTAAATGGCTATAAATATTTGTTGAAATTTTGTCATTTACACATATTTATGTACTCTCTTGAAATTGTTAGAGGTATCAAGTTGTCTAGTTTATCACCGTATTTTTTATTTTTAAAAAAAAGAAGGGATTATACGTAAAATCAAAACTCTATCATTAAAATAAAATTCAAATAGTTAAATAACTAAAAATATTTCAATTTACCTTCGTCACTAATTAAAAAAAAATTAAAGCAGTGGATAGATCTAGAGACACATGTTTCATGTTTACTCAAAAATTCTAACTTTCTCCAACACAAAGTCAAAAGAAAATAGTGGAAAAATAATTTAGATATCAACAAATCATATCTCATTATTGAAAAATATTATCGTAATTTCAAACGTTTAAAAAAATAGTATTCACAAAATCAAGAATAATTCATAGATTAAACATTAGGAAAACTCGACAAATAAGGCTTGCTCAAGTAACTGAATATCTCTAACCATCAATAAATAAATTCAAGAATTGAGTCAGACTAAGTAAAAACACTATTAATCCCTGTAGGGGGGAGAAGGAAAAAATTATTTTTTTATTATCTTGAAGATTAAAAAAATATATATATATAATGCATAGTCTTTAAATATTCCATAGACGTTAATTTCAACAACCACGCACAAGAAAATTAAACAAATATATAACTGAACAAAGACTCTAAAAACATTAATAATGCACAAGGTGTACTATATTGTTAAAAAAGAAATGTGGTCGAGCATACTAGAAGATCCTATAAATTTTATTAATAAAATTAGATAATCAAGATTCAAATTTCAACATTGTTATTTCTATTTACGTTTGAATTACATTTTTATAGTGGGAGGTAATAAATATTCGATTCAAAAGTCAAGTTGGTCGACACTACCTTTAGTAAAAAAATATTACGTATCAAGCTTTTTCTTTTTGATAAATTATATGTTCAATTCGATTACGTGCACCTCTTGCTAACTTCATCAATCTTCTAGTATTTTGACTCTTTTGTGATTTGAACCTGATTTAGAAATTTTTATCGTCATGCAAGGCCCACTAAAAGCTAAAGTGAAAGCTTCGTAACTTTGAATTTCTTCGTTTCTAAGACTCGAATAACTATTCTATTTTCCTAAATTGGTTATTTATTATTACTTTTAAGTAATATTCATCATAATCATGCCCTTTTTAAGAATTTTCCCAATATTCAATGTTCAAACAAAAGAAGATTATGAACCTCCATAGACATAGAAACAAAATAAAGTAGAGAAATGTCAAGCAAGAAAACACTCTCCCTTTCAACCGGTTTATACGACACGAATCTAAATTAATCGAATCAAAAAATTCAGAATAACTAATAAATAGACTAAAAAGAATGATAAAAGAAAGAATATTCATCCTTTTAACGACTTTATGCTACACTAATTTAAATTAATCAAACTCAAAAAATTTCTGAACTAAAAAGAATGATAAAAGAAGTTACTTCGCCCTAAACCATCTTAATCTGCACGAATCTAAATTAATCGAACTCAAAATGATAAAAAAGAAGAATAGCTATAAGCTTGCCCTTGACTATCTTACATAACACGAACACGAATCTGAATTAATCCAATCAAAAAATTTCAAATACAAAATCATTCAACTCCAAAAAACACCTTGCCCCTTGACAATCTTACACAACAGAAATACAAATCTAAATTAGTCAAGTCAGTAAATTTTAAATACGAAATCATTTAATTCCAAAAAAAGATGGATATAAACTCTCCCCCTTGACTAGCTTACACAAATACATAAACACGAATCTGAACTAGTCGAGTCAGTAAATTCCAAATACAAAATCATTCAACTAATTGACTATTTTATATAACACATGAACACGAATCTGAATTAGTCGAGTCAGTAAACAATTGAACTCCGAAAAAAAAGTTATAAGAAGAATAAAGAACCTGTATTGTCGATCATAAGGTGAAATAATAAATCTTTTAAGCTTAACTCTTCTATTACTTCTTGCACCAAGTGAAGGTAAAATTCCAGTAGAAAGACTATAATGACTACTTTCTCTTGATAATTGTTCTATTTCTTGTGCTGCACCACACATTGATACTCCCAAAACACCTAATCCTCTATTATCTCCCATAACTCTAAAAAAATAAAATTAATTTTTTCTCAAAAAAAAGTAATTAAAATTGTGTATATTGTTCTCTCTTGTTTTATGAACTTTGCTATATATATAAAGAGAAATAGATGGAAAAAAAAAATTATTTATAGAGGAAAAAAGGTTCTTTTTTTAGGAGACACCTACCAATATAGTTTGTCTCGTGAATCTTATAACACATGTTGTTGGTGATATTATGTATTTATTTTGACTGATTTGAGAAAGGAAAAAGAGAGGAACTTTTATAGATTGATATTTTTTTAATTTTATTGTAGTTTTGCTCTTTTTTGGAATTTGGTGTTTAACGTATATATTGGGATCTGATTAAATCTGGATTCATGTGATTCAGAATTTACTTTTGGAAGTTGCTCTTTAAATGGGATTTTTTTTTCATTTTCAAGAGTTCGAATTTGAAGCCTTTAATTAGAGTTGAAGAGATTAAATTTAGATTCACATAATTTAAAGTGTAGTTTTAAAAATGTAGTTTTAAGCAAAATTATTTTTCGTTATTTTAAGCTTGAATTTGAAACTTTTATTTACTCGTGCACACATATGGAGAATAGAGTGTACTCTTTTTCATTCTTGGTTAGTGTGTTTAATTTATATAAAGATATTTAATTGGATATAGAATTTAGAAAGATATAATGGATATTTAAAATTTATGGTATAGCATAAGTCAATAAATAATATTTATGTGGCTTTAAATTAACTCAATAAAAGTGAAGTGAGGATTCAAAATATCTTTTTTATAAGTCAATAAAATTTATGTGATTATAAAGCATTAAACAAGAATACAATTTTGTACCATATAAGGACTATTACTTCTTTAGTTTGTTTGTTTCAATTTATATATTAATTATCAAGAGTTTAAAGGAAAAAAAGGATAATAGGAATTTAAGATCTACCATAATTAAAGTATATAATGGTAAATTAATTTATTAAGTTAAAATAAAATTCTAGAATTAAATAATTGCCTCATGTAAAATACTATTTTTTTAAAAATTGATTAAAATAAAAATAATGTCACAAAAAATATCAATAAATTCCATGAATAGTATGATTATAAATTTAAAAATCATAGGTTTTAATTACAAATACATCTAATTCAAAATTTAACAACTTTTTATGTATAAGGTAATGTGAAAAAAGGAAAAAAAGAGGAACTTTTGCAGGTTTTTTGTTGAAACTTTTTTGCCATTTATTTGACACGTTATGACAAATATTTTATTTTTTTTTACTCAAAAAACATAAAAAGATAAATATGTCGGCTAATGGACCATGGATTATATACTTTTATTGTTTTTTATTATATAAAATTAGTAACTTTTATTTGACTGGTTTTGTCTTAATTTATGTAAAATGTTTGTTTGACCAGGAATAGAAGAAAAACACAAATGAAATTTGAAATTCATGGTCTAACACAAAACAATAAAACTCCTTAAAAAAAAATTTGAGTAAGAAACTTACAAAATATAGTATTTTATTGATCGATTAAAATTGAAATAATTAGAATTCACTTAAATTTATGAATGTAAAAATATCAATTTCTAAATTAAGTTTTTATTGTATATAACATTTATCGGATATGAAAATTTTATTGAATTGAATTCAGTATAGAAGTTCAAACAAAAATAGTGTGGATCGGGTTCAAACTTCTTTAATGATTTTGTCTTCCATCATGATCATCATACGTCAGAGGCGTACCTAAATTTTAGAGCTTGTGAACTTTCATATATATAAAGATAGAGAGAGACGGATCCATCCATAGCCGATGGGTATCAAGTGACCCCTTTGTCGAATTAAATTTTGATTTATACGCATTAGCATCTCTTAACATAAGTTAAATATTTAGTCTAGTAACTAAGGTATTGTAAAAATTTCTCGAGATCGCGTATTCAGTCTTACTTACCTCGTAATTATCTATTATTGGAAGCGTTAGTACTCCTTAATGACAATTTTTAAGTCTGCTATATATAAAAAATTTCTAACTTGATCACTGATCGTCAATCTTTTTTTTCTTTTTGGAACTTTGTTTTGTGCATACGCAAGACAAATATAATTTTCTTGTCTTTTCCTTTTAAAGATTCGAACTACCTTACTCTCTCTTTTTTCCCCTCTAATTAAGGTGGCCATTAATATTCAAGTTGACACAATATTTGTGGTACAAAAATGTGTGTGCCTTATCATGAGAGTAATTAAAGTGGAATAAAATATTTTTTTAGAAAAAGTTTGAATATGATTCGAATTGCATTAAATCTTAATTTCTACTCTTCATCCATTTGTTAGTACCAAAATTATCTCTCATGAGGTGTTTACATTTGTAATTTATCAAAATTTAATTACTTTTTTATTTTATGTAAAGAACGTTAAAGTATAATATTCCACAATAGATTTTGTAAATTTTGATAAAATTGGTTTTATATAGCTCATGAGAGATAATTTTTATAAATGAAAGTGAATCACTAATTCTTGAAAGAAAATGACAGAAATCTTATCTTCAAGTTTTTTATGTCATTATTCCTTATTAGTTTTATAAATTTTTAAAATTTTTCATTTTTACGCATCAGATTAATGTATTAGCGCATCAAATTAATATATCTCGCATATCAAATTAGTGTATCTTACGCGTCAGATTAATGTATCTCACAGATCATATTAGTGTACTATGTATAAAATATACATCATATTAGTGTATCATGTATAAAATGTATTGTATCTTACTTAACGATTAATGTATCTCGCACATCAATTAATATATCAGCGCGCATATTATTGTATTAGTTCGAAAGATTTATGTAATTATAAACTTATAAAGAACAAATGATAATTTTACCTTAAAAATATATAATTTTTGTAATTTGTCAAAAATAATATATAAATATCGAGTACAAATAAATTTTTACGAATTAGAATCAAGGCACCGAGTGACAACCCCAATTGCATTAAGGCGACCTTCACAATGTGCCTAGAAAACAGCCCTTCATGATATATTTAATTATTATTTGCCATATATTTATTTTATTTATTTTTATATTAAAAAATTATTTATTTATTAATTTATTTTAATCAACCGACCATAAATAGGAAAAAAGATTAATTGGTCCCACAAAATAGTCAACTTCTGTACAAGATTGAGCAGTTAAAAAGCCTTAATCTGGCAATTATATAGTTGACTTCTTGGAAATGTAATGATCCATCCACTCCTTCATTAAATTTTAAAAATAAATTCACTTATTATATTTGACTTCCAATTTATTTTATTATCTACTAATAATATTATCTTATCAAGAAATAAATTTTATATAGGGAAATCTATAATGATATGAAGCCCATGATAGAAAGCGTGTCGATGATGAGGATGGATCGAAGAAAAAATCAAAATATTTTTATATTAAAATTAAAGATATTTACAAAAAATGTGGGGTGTATATTATATGAGGATTTTTCATGGAATCAGTATGAAAATTCGTAGCAATAGATTACATAACGCATAAGATATGTATATACATATGATAGCGCTTTTGGGCTCGATAAAACTGTAGCTCAAGGAGTAAACCTTTTAGATCAAAAAACGAATAATACATGTTATGGGCTTGAATCCCTGGCGATTTTGAAAAGTTCAACTTCATGCACGTCACTACCAAGCTAATTACATTATAGTATAAAATTTTAATAAGTCTTTCCACGTCATTGAACATCATTATATAAAATGAAATAACGAGTGTTATTTTATTACTTAAGCATTAAATATATTGTTAATCGAAGTCTTAAGAATTTCATAACCACATGAAATCTAGTTATATGTTATTATTATTATTTCAACGTTAATCAAAGGCTAATTAAAAATTTCATATCTATAATTGGTAATTTGGTATATAATACTCGATGTGGGGGAAAAGAATTACTTATAAATTAGGAGTCTCCGTTTATGTTACTATCATTATATTATTAATTTTTTGTTCATTAATTATTCCCAATAATATTTAGATTAATAAATGAATTCTGACATATAGTTGCAAATTAAAATGATGTTAATTATCTCAAGTCTATCCATATGAATTATTAGAAATATATAATTGATCACATCATTTAATTATTGAGTAGAAAAATGATGTTTTCATTTTCAATAATATTTTAATGCCTACTTAACAGTCAATAAAAACATTAGTGAGAGTTATTATGGTTAGTCACAATAATAAAAGAAATTAATGTAATAAATAAAATCATAAAGATTACACTTATGATTTTTAAAAGATTAATTAGTAGTAAGATAGTTGACTTGAGAATAAAAGAATTGCATTATGCAACAAATAGGATGATGGCAAATCAAACAAACAAAGAATGGTCTCCCAAAAAACGAAATTAAAATAAATAAAAGTCATCATAATGTAGAAAATTAATGACAAATTTGGTGTTGTTGATGTAATTTGATGCTACCATTTCTTTATTTTTATTTTAAGTGATCTGTGACGCTCTGTTAAAGTTAAAAATGATATATTTATTGCAATAAAAAATACGCTTATTTTAAATTTTAATAAAGAATTAATCAGTAATATTTGCTAAAAAAAAGTGACAAAATCATTGCATACCCCACCCCCACCCCACCCCACATGCTTTGCTTCCAAGAAGCTTGACTAATTGTAATGATAAATAAATATTAATTAATTAATACTCTCTCTGTTCCTATGAGTTGTCCACTTTAAAAGTGATACACATATTAAGATATCAATGATTATCATAGGTTAGTTACAATTTTACCCTTAACTTAAAAGATTATGTAACTCCACATGTATAATGAATGTATTTTCTGGTTCCAAAAAACATGCATTACATCGTAGTAGTACTAGAAAATTTCTAGAATTAAATAAGGGTATATTAGGAAAAAAGTTATTATCCTTTTTTGATTTGTTAAAACAGACAAGTAAATATGAACAGATATAAAAAAAAATATGAACAAGTAAATATTGAATCGGTTCAAAGCATTGGTTGAATATCTAGCCTTTGAACTTTCCTAGGGTTAGGTATCAGGAGATGGAAATTAATGTGACCCCATGACAATATTATATGTTGATTTTTTCGTCTTAAAATAAATTTTACTTTATTTTTTCATATTTAATTAAAATTTTTACCAATTTCTCCTTATAGAAAGTTAATCAACAATAACAATACGACTTGTGTCACTTGTTGTTGGAATCCTAAGATGACATAAAAAAATTTCTTGAACTGAATTTTATCTCGTAAGTTATGAATAGATTTTAGAACGAACAAACTGAATGAATTGACGAATTAAATATCAACACCTCCTATAGGTGGAATTCATATTATTTGAATGAAAGATATTAATATAATTTAAAATATTAAATAAAATTTATTTTATTTAATTCTCGAGAAGTGAAATATGATTCGAAACGGAGAGTATTAATATATAATTGTTTCCTTGGACAACTCATAAATTTGAGGCATTTAGAGCATTATTCCAAAATTTGACTTAAGAAACAAAGTATAAAATTGGAACAAGTGTTTCCACCACGTTGTCACTATATGGGGGATAATTGAAGAAAATTGTTAATTATTTTTCGTGATATTTTCTTTTTAGTATTTAATATTTTTTTTAAAAAAAATAAAGTAGATAATTTTATTATAACATTCATAATTATTACATGTCATTTAATGTTCAGAGATGAACTGAAAATAACTAAAGTATTATTAAAAAAAAAGATAAAAATCGTTATAATTACATGATAAATTATCTTTTGATTTTTAAATTAAATATATAATTATTTGGTTAAATAAAGTAATTTTTTTTTTCAACTTAAAATAGGAACCTATTGGTATATAGGCTCATAAGTTAGAGGCTCAAGAGAGAAAAAATGGGTCGATAACTATTTTAAAATTTATGAATTTGAAAAATTGTAGCAAAAGTGTTCAAAGGAATATGGAAAAGCTTAAACAAGTTTCATTTTATGTCGTTACATTAATATTTAAGTTTTAATAAATATTTATACATTTAGTTAATTTCTTTTTTAATATGAATACAGGTCTATAACTTTACGAAATATGATATCCTGATTCTGTCAATGCTATCATCAGCAAATGTTGTTTTTAATTTCACATTTATTGGATCGTTAATTCAATACGTCACCGAGTACCAAATTGTATCTTTTCTTCCAAAAATATTAGTTACCACAAATATTTTGTTGAATTATTTTCAAAATAAAATCATAATGAATATTTTATTTGTTCTAATTTATTTGTTTTAGTTTTCTTTTAATCGTTAAAAAAATGTCTCTTTTTTTAAAAAAAATAAAAAATCTATGATTTAGATTTTATTAAATGAACTTTTTGTTTTAAAATTCTTTTAACTTAATTTTAAAAATTCTTTAATTTCCTTATTTTGTTTTTACGTGATTCAAATTAAATTTTAAAGAAAAGGTCGAACAAAATTTATTAAATAATCATCTACTTCCTGGACCTTTCAATTTAAAATTATACACTAGTGATAGCATGTCGATCCATAGTGCCTAGTTAAAATATTTAATTTTTTTTTTTTGAATTATAGGTGATTGCAATTTGCAACTTGTTTGAAATTGAAATCTAATAATTATTCGTTAAAAATTAATTTTTTTTATAAAAAAAATCACTTCATAAATAGTGAATACATAAAATAATTGCGTATCTCTTTAATTGCTCGACCATTTGGAAATCGAATTTGTTATAGTGACAGGATTTAAATTTAAATTTTACAATTTTAATATATTAAATTAGTATATATTTAAAGTTATGAGTATTTATTCATTTTCTATTGTAATTTTTATAATATGTACTATAACTTATGTTCTATATTAAAATATTAAATTAGATAAATTTAGTGTTGATATGTTATATATACTTCTTTAAAGTCAAAAGTTATTCTGTAATATATATAATTTATTTATCCTTAATTAAAATAGAACGATTCACTTCTATTGATTGGATATATATTCTAATTAATTGAGGTCCTAAAATAATTGTCGAACATCAAATGAGAAACAAAAATATACTCCTCTCTCTACCCAACACATTCAAATCTTTTCCACTTTATTAGGAAAATTACATTACATATATATTTCTTTATGTGCATATATATATAAAATATTAAATCTCTTTATTATTTTTTGTGTGTATTTATTTTAAAAAAAAATTGAAATCTTTTTAATAGAAATTTCATTGCTTTATCCTAAGTCAAACTTTTCAATAAAAATGTTTTATCTTCCTAATGAACTTATTCGACATATATTTAAATTAATCAAAAATTTAATATATAGATATCGAATCGTAAAATTTAAATTTTAAAGAAAACGTAAAAGCTAAACCTATTGAACAAAAAGAACGAACGAGGAAAAATGTACGTTCTTTTTCCCTTTTAGAAAAAAAAAAAAGCATGTTACTTTTATAGTTTCATTACCATTGAATGTGGATGCCAAATTTATTCCTTATAATCTTTGAATTTATGAATTTTAAATTTTAAAAATTATATTTTACAAGATTTTGCATCTTAAGTGATTTTTTGACACATATATATGAGATCTGTGTTAAAACTATCGAGTTATGTCGAGCATCGAATTTATAGACAGGTTATATATAAATATGCTCATGAAGTGTGTCCATATACCAAATTAATGTCGTCTTTGTCACTGACATTTGTCAAAGACACATCACGTGAATTGACTAAGGTCTTCTGTTATGTTAAGAATATTAAAAGTTGAAATTATCGATTTTAAATCCTAGAGTCATCTTTTTATTTGTTTGAGTTGATCTTATCTCTTCCCTAATCATCATTAGAAAGCAATGGGCTTATATAGATTAAGTTTAACCTTCAAGTTTTCTACTAAATATTGTTTTTATTTTGGAGGTGCTTTTTAATTTTTAGCCCTTAATTTGGGAATTTTCTTTTCATATTTTTAATTTAATGAAATTTATAGGTCAAAGTATTCTTAACTATAACTTAATTTCAAAAGGCAAAAGTTCTTGTTCTATATAAGTTTCGTAGTTTCCTATATATTCTTTTCCCCAAGGCTAATAAAAAGCACCTAGGAACTCAAAAGTGGTAAAATAAAATAGAGGTAGTGTGGATGACACATGCATTTCAAAAAATTCTTAATAAAAACCCTACTTTGTTAATATTATCTTTATTTTAAAGATTTTGTACCTAGTTTAGAAAGATGCTAGTTTAATGATTTTAAATTTTAATCATAAGAATATTGTATGGCTATCCTTTTATCTCTTTTTTTTTAAATATCTCACTTCGTTATTAGAAAAAAGATGAATATAATTTTTGAATTCGACGTAAGATTTCTTTAAAAATTACTTCAACAAATTTGCTTTTATAAATCTCTAACTTATATATTACACAGATAAAATTTTTATTGTTACTTCAGGACTCTCCTTTAATTAAAAAAATCAACCCATAATAATTGAAAAGGGAAAAAAAAGGTTATATTAGTTGAATGATGTGATTTTTAGAAATATATTGTGGTCAAATTAGAATATATTTTTTTCCAAGAATCAATGAAGGATGTTATTTAGCCATTTAGGGTCCACATTGATTCTTTAAGGGTTGGTCCTAAGTCCCAAACAACTTGATATACTCATATGTATACTTTTTTTAACATTTATAATAAAAAGAATTGTATAATCATAAATTATTACTTCTTTATTTTATTTTATTAAATTATTTAAAATAATAAATATATATAGTTTAATGTAAATATCGATATAGATAAATTGCTCTTTACTATAGTTAGTTTTTCTTTTTTAAAAAAAACAAGATCATATCATTGAACTACTTTTAATTTAAGATTTTTGTTTTTTTGGCTATAAGATAATAGATTTTTTATTCAAATTTCTTTTTGACTTTAAAATATCGATTTTCGATCTATCCAAAACAAAAATTCTGTTTGGCTTTGAAATATCGACTTTTGATTCAAATTTCTTCTTGCTTTAAACATACCATACAAACTTTATTAATCTGGTTAATTTGAACTTGCACTTAATTGTTGGGGATGATATACACTCTATTTAAGAAGACAGTTCTTTCGAAAATTTAAATTCGAAATCTCCTATGAAAGAAGTCAAAGTAATCAAAACATGGAGTGTCTATTGAAGTATTATTGTTGTTTTTGATGATAAATACTTATTTGTATCGAACGTTTATATCAAAGTAATCATAAGAATTAAAAGTTTCAAATGAGAATACATATTATAATCATAGTTTTTGCAGATACATCATACATGTGTATATGTAAGACATGTGTCTTGTATTCATTGGACTGATATAATTATTTAGTGTCAAAGCAAATTAATTCTAACTCTATGGGATCCACCTTTAAGGTTAATTATTAGCATTAAACTAGCTTTAAAAACTAAAATATGGATCATACCTATTATTTATTGCAATTTTAATAAATTTCTAAATATAAATTTATATTTCACATAAAAAGTACAAGGATGAACCTGATACGATACTATTAGGCTCCATCGGCCCCTACTCGGTGTATGTAAGTTTTACCATCCTATTCACACTTGCCAAGTTGCTCTCAATTCCGCGTTCGACGTAACATCTACCACTCTAGAGATATTTAGGCCCAGGCCCACCCAATTTGAAAAAGACAGTGACAAACTAGATTATGGCCCAGCCCAATAGGATACGAGTTTAAACATTATATGTATAATAATTTTTCTTTATTAAGTTCTTCTAAGAATGTGAGATTCGTAAATATTAAAAAAAAAAAAAAAAGTTAGTAACTTTAACAGATAAAAGTAGCTTAATACTGATGATTTTTTTATACTGACGATATATAAAACTTAAATTCTACGGATAAATCAAATTTTCCACAAGTAGAAAATTGATGATAAAATCAAATTAAACATCTATTTACAATATCCTGGACCATATTAATTAATACTTGGACCACTTTATTGTTGACAAATTTGTACTTCCTTTTAATGGGCCTTGTTGACAAATATTAATTATCTGGGCCTAATTGTCAAATTTTGGATTTATCACTGATTTTTATAATTTGGATTACTATTAAATTTATTGACTTTTACTTTTCCACTAGAATATCTAACACAGATTTTTCTTGGTAGGCGTTTTATCGTAGAAATTAAATATATTTCACTTTTATTTGAAATTTATGAAGTTTTGTTTGATTATACTTTTTGTAAAAGAGGGATGACGAAAATTGTAAAGATATAGTTGAAAAAACAAGTTACTAAGTCGAAATCAATCTCTCATATAAACATTAATTTCACTAGTCTGACTAATGCAAATTTTTATCGCGTATGATCCGTTGTAAGGAGGAATTGCTTCCTATCATGAATTTCTTCATTGTTAGGATTTGAAATCCTGGCTAAAAGTGGAAGGATTCAAATGCGGATTCAGAATTAAAAATTTATGAATTTCAACCCGGACTTCAAGTTAATATACAATAATAACTATGGTCAAAGTCCAATATTAATAAGTGCTTAGTGATTTTCTTAATAAATATATTAATCGTGTTGAATTTGGTTGGGCCATAAAATAAAAGTGTGCTTAATGGGCCATTGTTACAACTTATCAACCCAACTCCTAAGTTTCATTGACAAAGATAAAGCCCATACTGAAATTTCCATTATTAAGTAGGCTTACACAATACCAGTAATTTGAAGCCCATTTCATAATAAGATTGACAATAATGGGCCATCCTAAGCTTAAAATTTTGGGCCCATTATCAAAGGATGTATGTAATTGAATTCGAACGTAATTGAGTGTAATTATACGTTTTCAATTTATTTGTCTGATCATGTGTTTGAACTCTATTTACCACCATACTAGGTCAAAGAGATTCAAAAAAGGTTCTTTGTTACTAAAAAGAATTCGATTTTGTCTTTTTGTTTAGTAACAAAGAACCTTTGATTAAACCCCCTTTACTTTTCCCTCTTCAACTCCGCTATTTGATTTGTTAGTGCATAAAAGTTAAAACTCTAATTTTAACCGCGCGAAAATATGGGTCCCAAAGTAAGGTTTTTGTACTTATGAGTTTTGTTATGGACTGAGTTTGGCCTTGTCTGATTTTATGGGCCATGGAACAAAGGTGGGTTCTAATAAGTTAAATCAAAGTTGTTAGTAAATTTTGACTCACAAAGTTCCAAAACATAGCATGCTTATGGTTCCTTCATGAGTTACCAAGTTTGTTGTATAAAAGTTCTAACAAAATAACATAAAATCATAATAAAACTCAATCAAACAACTTGTTCCTTTGAAGTTAACATTTCATCAACCACTTAGAAAGACAAATAGTCTTTAGACATGTAATTATGAAAAAACAAAAAAAAAGGACATATGGGCTTCATTTTGTTTTGGGCCTTCTATTTGTGGGACACAATGAAAAAGCCCACTCATTATCTCTTCTTATGATCAAGGTGAGGTGTACTCTATTATTATTCTTTTCTTTTTGGTCTATTCCAATGAAAAGATTGATATCTATTTATATATATAAATATATATTTGTCGTTAATGACATAACTTGTTAAAAATCACTTAAAAAAAAAAAAGGTATAACTGATGTGTTATGTAATTTCTGGTATGTGTCGAAAGCCTTTCTTTCTTGTGTTATATAACACCTCATTTATATTTCGAAATTAGAACATGTATGCATCACATGATTTTGTAAGATTAAACACGACATATATAAACATATGTGTCAAAAGATTTTATTTCTTCCGTTTTCAAAATATGTTTTCGATAAAATATGGTCTTATAAAATAAAAGATGTTAATAGATGCCAAAGCATCTTAACACTAAAAAGGTGGATTTACAAAATTTTAAATTGTTTGATTAAAGCATCACTCCTTGAGGTTGTACTCGAATATCCTTTACACACACCCTAACCATGAAAATATATTACAGTACACCAAATGTTTTTTCTGATCGTGTAAAGGGGATCGAATTCGGACACAACCTCAACGCGTAGACCTTATATGGTTGGTATCACAATAGTACATTTAAACAAACTTGTATGAAAACAATGAGACATGAGTTAAATAGAGATGTTTGGTTTATTTGTCTAGTCCAAGTTTAAACATTGAAACAAAAATTCAGAAAATAACAAATGATCCATTTAAGTAGTTGGGGTGCACCTTGTTCACCTTATCAACTTAGTCTCAATTGATGTGTCTCTATCCATGTCTGTTCAAATCACAACCAAACATAAAGCCCATTCCCTACCCCCCCCACACCCCCACACCACCCCATAACTAGCACTCATTGGCCTTTTTTTTAGGCCATTCTTTAAATCGTTAGTTCAGTTGGCTAAATCTCGTCTTTAAAAGTAATTCTATAAAAAAAAAAAAAAATTCTCCATCGAATACAAAATTAGTCCACTAGACTAAAGATGACATAATTCTAATAGCCTCAAAAGAAGGTCATTTATGCAAACTCCTCACCTTACCCCTATACTTTAGGCTATTTTTTAAATAATGTCATTATTAGTCCAATGGGCTAAATTTGGCTTTTTAAAGTAACTATATAACTTTATTTTTATAGATTATGATAAATTTTGTTTATTATTGAACTAATATGAACATAATTTAGTAGTGGATCTCAAAAGAGGCTATTTGTGCAAAGTGGCCCACCCTAAACCCCACTTCTTTAATGGACTGAAAATACACTATTGTTATTGTCCACTAGGCCATCCCCATCATTCCAACCCAAAAGTGAGTGAACAAAAGCTGGTCTGTTACTTCACCAGCATGTTCAAAAACTAGATAGAGGGGTGTGGCCTCAAAGGTACACTTCTACAAGAGAGAAAAAAAATATTGGCCCATTTACAAAATTAATGGGCCCATGGCCCATTTTAAGTTTTTTTGGGGGGTGAGTTGAAGGCAACAATTAATAACTTTCATTGTCGGTGGGTGGTTGTTTGTTTCTATATACATGTTTCAAAAAATTGCTATGTGGTGGAACGAAAAGTATTTCATCGTTTTTAGTTATAGATTTTGAGTTTGAGTTCTGAAGTAGTCAGTATGTTCAAAACTAGGAAAAGGAATAAAGAATGTTGTTAGAGTTAAAAACTAAAAGAACTAAAAATAAATCTAACAAGTTCGATTTTATTGTAGGTATCGAGCATCGTATGAAAAAAGAAAAAAGAAAAAAAGATTGAGTATATATATTGTTGATCCACAAGCCAAATTCTATCATATATCTTTTCAAGATTCATCTTCTATTTACTAGTGTTTTTTTTTTTTATATGGTTACCCCTTAATTTGCCTTTTGTCCCTACTATTTTGTTTCTCTTTTTGTGAATTGGCTATTCATTCTTCATGATAACTTACTTCTTTAAGATCCATTTGTCTTCTTACATCCACATCTATGTAGTATGGCTTGTAAAATATCAAAACTAAAGTATATTAGCAAAAACTAGAATCACATTCATAAACTAATTAGTCTTATTTTCTTTCTTTTGGTCACATATATTTAAGATGACACAATGTAGGTAGTGAGTGATATGTAATATAGTGAAAGGGACATAGAGAGGTCTCTAATTTGGAATAATAAATTTGGGATTTCTCAAGTGTCACATGGACTATCATGTGATGATATGGAATTTCAAGAAGCCAACATGGATACTCTTATGGTAGGGTAAAGGGTATACCATGATCATCATGAGATGTGATGGAGAAGATTTAAGAATTTAATAAACACATCATTATTTAAAATAGGCGGATTTTTTTTGGAGGAAAAAAATCAATTGACAACTGTCGGTAATTCAGAATCTACAGTCAGCTTATCCTAAATGAGTGTAACCGCATATATACACATACTACAAATAAAAAATACTGAATTCAGATGACTCGTACTAAATTCGTCTCTGCACGACTATCCTACCTTATCTCAAAGAGGGGGGGGGGTGCTTTGTAAGAGGACATGTTGGGGCATAGTGGCATGTGGTTAAGCTCACAAAGGGAGAAGCACAAAGAGGAGGATAGGAAGCAATTGTCCTTTTCTTTGCAGCAAGTAACACTTACTAGTGAGGGAGTGAGTAGTAAGTGAAATCTAAAAGTTCATTGCCTTTTCTTCAATTCTTTCTTGCCATCCTCATTTTAGGGAGGGTAGTGGTGGTGGGGTGGCTATTGGATTTGCTTTTTATGATTACTAGATTATATTGTCACTCTATTGATCATGAAGCCAAATAAAGATCATTTTGCTTTCCCTCCTTTCCACTTTTTTGTTTGAGGGTGGACGGTGCGCTGATCGAGAATTTAAACGTTTGTAAGTTTTACTGTTGAGATAATGAGTTAGTGAATGTGCAAATAGCATGCTAATTTTGTTAATACTTGGTTTTCTTTTATAGGTAAAATATTAAATTCTAAAACATGAATTTTATCGAACTTATCTGTAACTTGAAAGAAGAGGCTAAATATAAGGAATGTGTTAATATGAGAGCAAAGAAATGATCTTTGCAAAGACCTTAAGTGAAAGTGTGCGACCATCAAGTAATATGATAGTAAACGTTTCTTCCTTTGATAAATTTTAAGCGAGGAAAATCTGAATAAGTCAGACTGCTACATCTAGAAGCAAAAAAAATTCGCATTAAGTATTATCTTGCAAATAGATTATTGGTCGAATGGTTTTTATAATATTCCAAATACAATCCTTAAAAGGAATCAAAATTGTCTTTGTCAACTCAACATTCTTTTAGTTAACACTTAGAAGTTTCTAATTTAATACTCTCTTATTTTGCATATTAGAGAAGTATTATCTTTTTTTACTTTACATGCTTCTACAAAATCATAAATAAGAGAATTGTGTTTACCTATTTACCCTTTAATTTATTTTTTTAAAAAAACTTTATTAAAACAAATAAATTGTAAATGAAAAGTGCACATTGTCATCATGTATATTATATATATATATATGGCTTACCACCTGAGCCTTCTGAAATGTCATTGTTGTTCTTTGCCTACTTGCTATCTTGTCCATTTTCACATGACAAATGGCAAAACATTGACACCATTATATTGGGACATAAAATTACAAACTTTGTATTCATCATTACCTGTTTTACTATGTTATAAAGTTAAAAACAATATTTATCTTTTTTGTTTTTCATTTAGTGTACGGTATTCAAATTGGAGCGTGATTATATTCGAATTTCTGTCGGAAAGTTTCATATTGAAGGTAAAGCGCTCCATAACAAAGACGATACCGTACTCGAGGGGACTGGAATCTGATACCTCTTTATTAAGGATGAAGGAGTACTTACCACTCAACCACACCCCTTGTTGGTAAACGTGAGATAGTTAAACGTTCTAGAAAGGCGAATAAATATAGTTGATTGTTGGAGAGAGATATTTGTGTAATTAGAGTTCTGGATTAACTATCATAATACCTTTCTTAAAGGGTGATTAGGAGACTGAGTGCTCTTTAGGTGTATTTGATTTTTATTTCTTAATGGTAATTTACATTGGTTATCGAAAAAAAAAGAGGAAAAAATATGAATTCGAATTAATTAAATTAGTAAATTCATAAAATCAAAAATAAAAAGATATAGGTGGTAAAGGAACATTAATCAAAATATTGAGGGGTTTTACTGAAAAAGCAAGAAAAACAAAGGCCTCGATAAACGAAGGGTATCTGAGCAAAAAAAGGAAAAGAAAATAATATTTTTTTAAAAAGACGAAAAGTTCGAAAAAAAGTACGGATTGGTCCGTGAAGATTCTCTAACTGGCAGTGACAGAGTTTGTTATCTTTGTGTACTTAACAAACCAACCTGACAATTTTATCTTTTTTACATACTTTATTGAACTTTGTGAAATTTCTAATTCCATTTCTACCCTTGTAAATTTATTTTTAAAAATAATAATCATAATTATAAAAAATGAAATTAATTTGCAACTTGCAATTATATTAATCATGGATTATTTGCATGCTCTCTCACACTTTATAGTTTTGCTTTTTAATATCCAATTATAAGAAGGTGATTGATTGGCATCGAAGTTTAAGAAATTAAAATATAATAGTCTGAAACGTATACGAAAGGTATCACGTTTTAAAATTTTATCTCCATGTTAAAAGTTTTATAAATATAGTCATTAAAAAGCGTAGCCTTTTTTCACAATATTAATTTTGAAGCTAATATTTATTATTGGAAAATTACACATATGACCCTTGCAATAATATGCAATATTTTAAACCTTGATACAACTTTTTATATGAAATTTTAAGTTGTTCAATTATAAAATTTTAAATATAATACTAAAAGATTCATAAATTGCAAGCAAAATTAAAAGAAGATCATTTACCAAATTATTTTTTTGGATAGAATTTTTTTTTTCTATTTTTATATGTTAGACGTTATGAATTCAGATGAATCGAAGCTTAAAAAAAATTATGGAACGTTAAATAAAAAATATATATAATTAGGAAAGCAAAAAAAAGGTAGAAAAAGGGTATCAAAGGACAATGAAGAAAAACAAAGAAATTAAATGTGGGTACAATTAACAGCAATAAAAACAAATTTATAGTTCAGTATCATTTTGGACAATAAAAACAAATTTATAGCTGGAAACTTCAAATATAATTGTTTTGTGAAAAATTTAGAAATCGAAAACACAATAAATATTATAAGGCTATTAATTATAATTTTGATAATTGTACTTTATATTTTTAATTTTGTTCGCTAAGAACGATGTGGTTTGTGTATTTCATTTGTCTGTTATATTTTCCTTGTAAATATACAACAAGACAAATATATATATATATTTAGCTTGTGAATGTACAAATAAGATAAAAATATATACAAATTCTATAAAGATACATTTAGAATTTTTTCAAACCTGTATTTGTATATTCCGTTTGTCAATATACAAAAATGATAATTTATTATGATTTTTGATAAACTGTATAAAAACAACTAGGATGATCATATATAAAATCTGAATTTATACAATCAAAAATCAAATTATACAAAGTCTGAAATTATACAATTAAAAATCAAATTAAACAAAATCTGAATTTATATAATCACTAATCAAATTATACAAATTCTAAATTTATACCATAAAAAATCAAATAGTAAAATTTCACAACATTATAGCCACAAATTAAAAGTAGTTAAAACTATAATTTTATGACATAATATATTTTAGATATTTATCATTTTACCTAATTTTCCCTATAAACCTACTACCCTATCCCTATTTAAATTGTCCTCTTATTATTATTATTATTATTTCAACTTTACCTGCATAAAGGCTATAAAGCTTTCATCAGAATTGATGTAACTTCACAAAAAAGACAAAGCCAATATAATAGAAAAAATGTGGACAAATTACTCTCACAACTCACCCTCGCTACCTCCACGTCGTCTCAAATTATTTATCGTAATTTTATAATTAATTATTTTGAATTATTATTATTTTAATATCATTTACAAAATAAATTATTTTTCTTATTTTATTCTGAATAAAATAATAATTTATTCAGATTACAAACATCTTAATCTATAATTTTATGTAGAATAAATATTTAATGAAAAAAGACAAAAAGTTAAAAATATCTGATAATAAATATTTACTTCATTTCAATTTATTTTTCTTTTAGAAATAAATCTTTTCATGATTAGCAATTTTTTAATTCAAATTTTCATATAAGATGATTAAAATCACAAAATTAAAAAAATACTTTGTATATTGGACACTTTTATCCAATATCACAAGAAACAATTTTTATTTTTATTTTTACTTTCTCAAACTTGATATTAATTTAAATTAAAATAAATAAATTGAAATAAAAAATATTTATATATATATCTATATGATTGGATGACACTTGCCTTCTCATGATTAGACATAGCCTACACTATATATATATATAGAGTCCGTCACACTGTTCATTGCGTGAACGAAACCTACTTACATTAACTTTATTTTTCGTAATTTGAGCCTCGATAATGAAATCGCCTTTTTAATAAAAATATAATAGAGAATATATTATTTTTCATATGAATTTTCTCAAGTGTACATTTGAATTAGTTAAGTTATTGGTGGAGTAATATGTATAGGATTAATTGCAATGGCTTATTTTGAAGGTTTTTTTTTGTTAACAAATAAACATTTTTTAATTATGGTATTAAAAAATAGTGTTTGTACTAGAGTTTTATTTTTCAAAGTGAAACTATATGAAAATTACATTTACTAGTTACATTTAGGCGCTGTCTTTGAAAAATAGTTATTGTCCTAAAGTTTTAAATTTTAAAAGTGACCATGAAGATTGTTATTAGCTCCCATATTGATCGGAAATTTAAAATTATTCTTCGTATAATTAGTAATAACTTTTAACGTTGTGTTAAATCTAATGTATAATTTTTTTCCATAGGATCGTGGAAAAGTCCATCCCTACACAATTTATCAGATGTTGGACCCTCATTTTATAATATCCGCACTCCAAATATTCAAGCTTAAGGAAAAGTTCATCGCTATACGATTTATCAGATGTTAGACCCTCATTAAAATCTTTTCGAATTCTTCATGTGTATTTATTTTTTATATTTATTTTAGTACTTTTAAAATTTTGACTCCACCACAATTTTGATAAAATATAAATTATTTGTCTCATTATTGTCTAAAAAATAATTTATTTTAAAAAATATATGCTATATTTTTTCATCCCATAATAGTACCCAAAAAAGTTGCAAACTGTAAAAGTTGGTTAGTTTTTGGATTCTTCTACTCAACACATTTTATTTTTTTTCACAAATTTGACAAACAAAATTTATATAATAAAAAAAATATTCATGTATTTTCCCATCATATTTCAGAATCGATGTAACCATACAAAAGATATATTGGATTCCTTCTATCCCATCTCATTTAATTTACTTGAAAATTTGAACTCTATAATAGCTATTATTGTTATTTAAGACAAAACAATTCAAAATAATAATAACAATAATAAAATATCGCTAACATATTAAGTATAATTTTAAAGTGAATGTTAGGAGATTAAAAATTTGCGCAAAATTTATCCTTCCTACACGAGATAGAGAGGTTATTTCCCGTATGTCACTGACTCGTAAAAAGTGTTATCAGGAAAGAATGGAAAAAAAAAAAGGTGATTAAGCAACAGTGACAATTGAATTAGTGAAGTTGAGTTTTGAATAGTATTATTGAGTTTGACTTGATCCTAATTCTAATAATTGTTTGGTAATAAGAGTTTAAAGTCAAATGTGAGCATGATTTTTTTTTTGTACTAGTAATGAACCTTTCTTGACTAAATTCAATCACTTGATAAGCATAAATTTTGATTACACACTTCATAATTAATAGAATCCATGAGTAAACATGACTATTATATTTATATAGAGAGATGCATATGCGGATATAAGATTTAAACTCGATAAATATGTGGGAGCCATTTAGCCATGAGAATTGTTTAATTTTTTTTGCGTTTCGAATTTTAGAAAGGGTTTCAAAGTCGTGACCAAATGTCCAGTCCTGAGCATGAGTGGCGGTGTTGAATGTCCCACGTCGGTTAGGGATGAGAGATTTAGTTTCCTACTATGTGTTGGTGTAACGACCTGTTTAGTCGTTTTGAGCAGCAGATTTTATTTCTGGAAAAACTGGCTTATTTTGAGTTGGCCGATGATACCTACTCAGTACCCGTGTTTTATACTGACCCCTACTTGTATGTTTCTTTCTTTGTTATATGTGGAGTGCATCAAACGTACCGTCGTCTTCAACTCAACCGCAACTCTAGCCAGTCTTCATTACACCGGATTTCAGGGTGAGCTAATGCTTCTAGCTTGGACTGGATCTTCTTCCTCATGTCTTGATGCCTTGAAGTTCCGGCATGGACTAGCTTTTGTTTATTTTAGCTTCTTAGAATACTCTTAGTTTAGTAATTTGATCATAGATGTTCTTGTGGTGATGACTTCCAGATTTTGGGGAATAATAAATGTTGAATTTTAGAAGTTATTGAATTGGTTTTTATTAATGAGTTTAAGTCTTCCGCATTACTTTCTGTTGATATTATATTGAAATGTTAGGGTTTAGATTGGTTGGTTCGCTCACATAGGAGGGTAAGTGTGGGTGCCAGTCGCGGCTCGGTTTTGGGTCGTGACAGTTGGGTTCGAAAGAATGAGGGTATCACGTGAAAGCTTATTATTATAAATCATGTTGGTGATGAGTTAGATGACAAAGAGAAACAAACTAAAAACATATCATTAATATGGTTTGGTCAAGTAACCTACATTGAAAACTAATATTAAAAAAACATAAATTCTACTGGGAGAATAATCTTCTCGTAAACAAAATTATTGAATAACTAGCTAAACCCTAATATTATGGACTTTTTTTTTGTTTCCCACCCGGTATTCGATACACACATTGGCACCCGACTAAATTCGAATTCGCGTCGGAAAGTCCTATGTCGGGGGATAAAGCGCTTCCTAACAAACCCAAGGGGACTTAAACTTGAGACCTCTTGATTAAGAATGAAGGAGTACTTACCACTCCACCACAACTCTTGTTGGTACTACTATGGACTTGTACTCGAAACTTATTTTATAAAAAAAAAAAAAAGTTCAAGAGTGGTAATAGTAGTTTTAGTGTTGTAATAGTAGTAGTTTTAAAAGGAAGTTCAAAGAGTGGTAATAACATACTTTATGGATTCTTGATCATGTTGTGACTTGTGAATAATTAGAAAAATCTTTTGATTTCATGCGTAATTATGGATTTGATTTGAGTTTTTGAATGATTAATGAAGTTACAATGATTTAATTTAGATTGAATGGCTTTTTCAATTTGATTCTTTGACCATATTTATGCTAATGTTACTATCTTTTTTACTATATCAAAAAAGATTTTGTATGATGTTAACTTCCATTTAACAGAAATCTTGATTAAAGAGGATAATCCAAAATCAATAACTACAATTTGCTACTTATCTAGGTCTATTTAGGCCCCATTAACCTATGAAGGATGAGTACGTAAGCATGATTTAAGGATCTTGAAAATCAATTAATTAGAGGAGTTAAAAATAAAGATTTATATATATTACAGATAGAAATAATAACAGCGGTTACTGGCAATTGTGATTAATGATATATATTTGTGTTGAACGATGATGACTATTAATACAATTAGTAGATGCAATGGTTGTTGATAGTGTTGATTGTTAATAGTGACGATCGATTATAATAATTGATGGTAATGATGATTCTGGCATGATGGTTATAGGTGGCGAAGTAGGTGACGGTGATTGACGACATTTATAGTTGTGGTCATGATAAATTGTCTCCTATATAAGAATTTCGTAAATAAACATCTCAATGATATATAGTAAGATTTTGTTTTATGTATCTTAAATATTTAGATCTAATCAGACCTATTAAATGGTTATAGCATAAGAAAACAGACACACTTGATAATTAAAATTCTAATAATTTAACATTCTAAACTACAAAACAAACAATTTTGATTACTCAAATTTAAACGATCAAAACTTAAACGTTTACTAAATGTAAACAAATAAAGTCTAAACTCGTATAGTCAGTACATAAAACTTATTTTTTTTTAAAAAAATGAATGGAAAGAAGTTTTCTTAGCTTGGAATGCAAAATAAAAGTTTCTATTAATAAGTAATGACATAGTTAATTTATTTATGGGTATTATGGGGTTTTTCTTTAAGGAAAACGGATAAATATATTCCAAATTATCGTAAATGGTTTACAAATATCCTTTGTCATATTTTTGGGACATTGGTGTTACTGTCATTCAAAAACTAAAGTGTATATGTCATTCACTCTAACAGAAGACTAAATAGGGACACGTGACGATCTTATCCATCAATTTGATGTCAAGTCGGTTGATAAGATTATGACACGTGTAGGTGTCTGTTAGTATAAAGGGTATATGTGCTCTCTAGTTTTAAAACGGTAGGGACACCAATATCCCTAAAGAATGACGAAAGATATTTGCATACAATTTACGATAATTCGAAGGTATATTTTTCATTTTTGCCTTTTCTTTATCCATGTCTAAAGGATGAATTTGAACTAATCTTTTATGCAATAAAAAAGATGTGATATGGTGGGGTTGAGATTTGCTAGTAGATCTTTAAGCATATCCCTTTTTTTGCTCAATTGTTGGTTGTCATTAAAAAATTTAATAATACCAACTTTTAGATTATATTATTTTTTAAAGTCTTTGATTTTGTTTTAAAAAGAGAAAAACTATATATACAAAAAAAAATAAAAAAAAACTTTTTCTCCAATTATTTAATTTGTCTTATATATATAGGATCATCAAGTTTTATAATATTCACTTTTAATAATTATATGATCATCCCAATAATTAGTAGATCAATATTAGTACACTTGGAAATTTCAGTTATTTTTTTTTTGGTCTCATTTTTTAAATCTCTTCTCTGATTTTATTTATGAAAAGAACACTATACAAAAAGATAGCTTTTTGTTCAATTATTTAATTTTGTCTTACATATATATGAACAAGTTTTAATAACATGCACTTTCAATAATTATATGATCATCCCAATAATTATTAGATCAATTTTGGTACACTTAGAATTTTTCTGTTATTTTTGTCTCCCAAACTTTTTAATTTTGTCTTCTTTTCCCTTATATGGACTATAAATGGAATTTTGTACTCTTAAATTATTTTTGCAACAGGATTTTCTGATTGTCCTCTTCTTATATCTTTGATACTCTAAAAATAACAATAGTGATAAAAGTAAAATTAGACTGATGCTAGACTATTTACTAATTTTTTATTTTAATTTTTAATTTTATATTTTTTTATTTAGGATAATATCTTTGGTAAGTAGCAAGAATGTCATGTTCTGTCTAATCACATCTCCTCAATATTTCGCCGAATAATATTCACCATAGTCTATCACTCATACCTTCTTATTAGGGCATACAAGCTTTTCCTCTTCATGTGTCTGAATCATCTCAATCACGTCTCTTCTTCTTGTTTACCATTAAGATCACTCACATCATGTCATATCGTCGTGCCTAACCTTATCTCTCATTATATGCCCATATCCTCATCTCAACATTCTCATTTTCACTACCATTTCATGTCTAAATGTGCAAATTCTTTATCGATCAACACTTTGTCTCGTATATATTTTAAAAGTTAAATGCATTCAAATGTATATAAAAATTTAGAGTTAATAATCACAAGCTCTAACCAAGGATATAAAAAGAAGAGTATAATGCACGAAAGCATCTCGTATTCATGTAAGATTCGAAAAAAAAAAACCCACCAAAGATGTGAAATTACATGAATAGGGGTATTAAATAACAAGGCTGAATTGATTTTGAACACATAAAAATAAGGAACGAATGTCCTTTGCCTGTCCAAAAGTTACTTGAGTTAAAATGGATTATATAATAAGTTATAGCCTAAGTTATTCAATTCTTAGTTTTAATTGATATGTTTCTCCTCTTATAATTAAATATTTTTATTTTATTCTAACTACATATAACAATATAAAAAATACATAAAATATTTTTATAAAATAATTTATATATCAACTTTTAAGTTTTAAATGAGTTAAAATGAGAGGAGTCAAAAATTTAAAATTCATTAAATTAAATAGGTGGATAAGTTTCTCACCCCTATATGCAATTAGCTTATGTGGAGGTTGATTTTACGATTCGAATACATAATCTATTAATACATATAAAATAATTTTATCATTACATCAAGCTCCCTTTCGAATCAAATCAAGTAAATATAAATTTTAATTTCTTGAATTTATTTATGTTCTATAAAAAGGAACTTTTAAATTTAATATTGTAGATAAGAGCAGCCAAAATATTCTCAATATAACAACATGACAATTGATTTTTACCTGATAAATTGACAGTTTTTTTTTTTGTTATCAATCCTATATTAAAGTGAGACTAAAAGAATTGAAAGAAAAAAAAAAGAACTTACAAAGCAAAAGTTAAAATTGGAAAAAATTATATAAAGGTACATCCATCAGCTGCAGCCTTTGTTTGTTAAATTTATTTTGGTCATTTTCGATAATGCCAAAAATTATTTGTGTTCACTGCATTTCTTGTTTTGTCCTTTCTTTCCTACTATATTATTAGAAATTCTTCAATTTCATCATTGATTTATTCGAAGAAAATATTGAAAAACACTTTTAAATTTGATACGATTTATTAATTTTTTCTTTAAATTATTGATGGTCTTAAAACATCTTCTAACTTGACTAAGTAAACTTGAATATACCGTTAATTTTGTAACATCAATAAAATAAAATCTCGTCAAATTTAAGAATGTTTTCAATATTTTATTCAACTTTTTACTAAGAGTCCCGTGCTCCTACAAGAGTTTCAGATCACTTATTATGCTATGTAGCGGATCAGGGGGTGTCTAAATATTGTTAGTCAAATAGATGAGTGTTTTTAAGGCTATTAATAGTTCGAAGATGAAACCAATAATTTAAACAAAATTCAAAGATGTTTTCAATACTTTCGTCTAAATTCATTTATCTTCTTATTAGCAAATCATCTCATATTATCTTATTTTGAAGCTATATCGTGAAGGATCCTAGTTACCAATTATTTGAAAGAAAAATAATGGACTATAGAATTCAAAATTACTCTTAGGTTTGAGCTCTTTCAAATACCACATTATTCGTATAAAGAATTTCTTACACAGTCAGATCAAACAAAGGATATATCTAGGTAAACTTTTTTAAATTATGAAATTTATTATTATAAAATAAGAAACATATTATCTGCTATAACATGTAAAGGTAAACTTTATGTTATATACATATGCATGTAAAGAATTTCTTAGATTCATTCGGTGAATATCTATAGTTAAGTCTTCTTAGAACATATTACCTGCTACAATAGATAAATACGTATACTTTTATTAGATAAATATTAATTAGTATATAACTTAATCTTTTTTTTAAAAAAATAAAAGTTTTAATTTGATTTTGAACTATAACAGTAACAAATTTGTCAGTACCTCTTTTTATGTTTTGTTTTGTCCTTATAAAGTTCTGAAAATTGTAATAGTAAAGCTGGGCCATGAACAGATAAATTTAGGACAAAAATAGATTTTCAATCAGAATTGATATCTCTGTTTGAGTACTCATAGTTATAAAAGCTAAAAAAGCCAATAATAATTTACTTAATATGATGAATTTTTTGTACATCAATAGATAATTATTGATTTATTGAGTTCTATGATTGATATACATCATTTAATTTGTCAATAAATGAACATTAATTTAACTGTCTACATGCATTGGATGACAACAATAATTGTTACGTTTCGATCGTAAAAAAAATTAAATTTGATTGGTGAATTATAACATTTTATTTGAGTGTTGTTTCATGTTAACTTCGTACACTACTAACAAACAAATTCTGTAGCGAAACAATAAAATTTATCGTTAATTATTTTTATCGATGAATTAATGATAAATTATCAAAATATTGTATTGAATACGAGTTGTGTAGATCATTGATGGAGTTCGTAGCTAATATCAATTTGTTTATAGTAATTATATTTGTTTAAATTATATATAAATGCTCTTTGAGTTTTAGGACAATATTTTCTTTTTACCTATTAATAAAACGAAAAAAAGATAAATATACCCTGAAGTATCGTAAATGTAATGTAGACATTTCCGTCATACTTTAGGGATATTGGTGCCACTGTCATTCAAAACTGGAACATATATACCTTTGTAACTAACGGACATACACGTGTCATAATCTTATCTACCGATCCGACATTTATTTAATATCGAATCGACTAATAAAATTCTGTCACACATGTCCCTATTTCGTTAGAGTGAAGGATATATATGCTTTAGTTTTTGGACAACAAGGACACCAATATCGCAAAAGTATGACATAGGATATCTGCATACTATTTACGATAACTTAGGGGTATATTTGTCTTTTTCACCCTATAATAAGGACACATGATCATATAGGACTACCAAACACACCTTAGTGTATAACCACTAGGATAATATAGGACACATGACTAGACACTGCCACTACATCTTAAAATTTCATATAGTGATAAAATAATTAAAAAAACTTCAAATCAAATGTTAAAAACAAAACACAATGTAAAGATGAATCCAAGATTTGATACATAACAAATTAACAATAATGACAATAAGGCACTTCAATCTTGTCAAGATTGGAGGAAAAGAAAAAGTTGCCTCACTATTTTAGTTATGAGACACAAATAAGAGGCAATTTTTTAATTTTTAATTTTTTTTTTTTAAAAAATAAATGTTTGAGATTGTTTTTTTTATGAATAATAAAGTAGGACCCATGAAGGGCACATGGCTCAAACATGTCTTGTGATTATTAAGACAAGATTTGGGAGAAGTTGCCCTTTTGTGGGTACTCCTTTGTTGCTTCTTCAACAGCATATTTCCCCACATAACTAGTGACCCCTTAAATAGTCACCCTTGTTCCCATGTGCATAAATTTAAGAGCAACATTCCAAAAAAAAAATAGCTTTTTTTGTGTTGACGATATGAAAAATATTTATACAGTCGAGTTATTTAAGATATGTTACTATTGATATACATAGATCGAAATATTATGTGTGGATGATTGATATAAAGTGTTTAAATAGTGACTCGCTAGTTCAGATATTCATATTCAAGAAGTAAAAATAAAAAAGAAATAAACTTTAAGCTAATTTATGTACATATGTAAGTTCGATAAAATATATAGGGAATTTGATCGATTATTTGTGTATAAATTACCAAAAAGTTATTACATGAGGCTCCGTTTAAAAGTATTGATTGGTAATATCACAATTATGTAATTAGTGTATATAACTTAGAACCTGTTTGTCTATACTTATAATTTTTAAAATTTTGAAACAAAATATATATTTATTTTTCAAAAATTGATTTATTATTTCAATATTTTATATTTGAAAATTGAAATATAGAAAATAACTTCTTCTTTTTTTGGAAATTTCCAAGGTTTTAATACAAGGGGTTTTGTATGTGTGTTTGTGTTGTGTGTATATATATATATGATTCAATGGTGGAACATGTATTCATCCAACTAAATTATATATATTGAGAAATGTTTTGATGGTTTGTCTAATTAGTTCTAGAGAATAAAATTAATTACCTAACTATCAAATCAAAATTCAAATGTATTGTCTTTATGGAAATAAGAAAATTGATTCATTCAACATTCTATTTTTGTGAAAAAAGTTAATTATTTTGTTTGAGGGAATTTGAGTCAAACATAATTTCTACATTCTTGACTTGTACCTTTAGGTAAATGCTCTTTGTTCCTTTCACTCAATAAACATGAGAAATATTTGGTCCACTTTTTGCTAATTGCTTTATCCATCATTTTCACATTTGGAAGCTCAATAACAACATTAAATAAAATTTTAAAATAGACATATTCATGTATTTATGATTTAAGTGTTTGGTAGAAAATTTCAACAAGTAAAGATACATATCATATATGTTACATAATTTATAACAAATGATACCTAACAAAAGTGTTTGAGAACATCTACCAGTCACAGCTATATATAATAAACTAAAATTAAGCAGATATACATCTATTTCAATGATATCTTACACAATATTTGCATAAAAAACATAGCCCGCTATACTAAAAAAACAAAATAAATTTGTGATAGAATTATTGAAATTATATTCGTTGTAATTAATTTTTTGATGGATTTCCTATTAAAATCTAACATCTATGATAGATTTCCAAGGAATGCGTTTGTCAAAAATGTGAAAACGCTTAGCATACAACTATTATAAGATTTGTAATTAAATGTCTAAGAATTAATTAAACCTACTCTAAATTAAAGTTTTGATTTTTTAGAGCAAGCAAATTTATTTGTGTATCACATGACTTAGAATGTATACCATTTAATTAGTAAACAAGAATAGAAATGTGAACATTTGTCTTGTATTATAGTCAATGTTCAAAGGGGAAAAGATATTATGGCAAGTTCACAACATAACAATAAGTTTAATATATATATTTGAGAAAATTTGGTAAATAGTATTATTTAGTGTACATATAATAATAGTGAAATACATTATTTTTACGCACATAATAAAATTATCTGTAGTATTCAATATATTTAACTGATTGTTTATATGCGAATATAATAATAGTGAAATACATTATTTTTACGCACATAATAAAATTATCTGTATGTATTCAATATATTTATCTGATTGTTTATGTGCGAATATAATAATAGTGAAATACATTATTTTTACGCACATAATAAAATTATCTGTATGTATTCAATATATCCGTGTATAAAATCTCAAACTATCTCTATATTAGTATATGATTTTGAAAAAGAATAATTGAAGGACTGAGTTAGCTAATGATTTTTTTATTATGTTCATATCATGTAAATATATGAATAAAATTGATAAGAAATGTTTTACACTATATAGTTTACTTAGTATAATAACAATTAGTCGGAGATTAGTATGCACTACTTTCAAAAAAAAAACATGAATTTATGATAAAACTAAAAAAAATATTTTAAACTAACTTCAAGAATTTAAAGATGGAAAAATCGAATCAAAAGTTTCTTATTTTTGAGTTGAATGTCTAAATGATCACTCAATTTTGTTTAACGTATCTTTCAAAAGTCATTCAAATTAAATTACTCAATTGACTTTTATGGGTGTCTAACTTTTATAGTAATTATAATCAGAAATATAATTTTCGATATTTATTTAATAATGTGACAATTATAATTTCTTTTCTTTAAAAAATTAAAATAATATTTAAATTTACTTAAAACACAACTCATCCTACAATACAAACAATTACTTGATCCCCCC